>NC_050573.1:394973472-395155972 GCF_011100635.1 Trichosurus vulpecula | reverse complement strand
GTCCAAAGATCATTATCTGTGGCAGAGGAAATGGAATCAAAGTATGAGCTAAGTAGTTCTGCTTTCTTACTAGCATGTGTGATCCCATAATCTCTTACATTTGTCCCTTGAACCCCAGTCTGGCTTCCTCTTGGCTCCAGTGTATATTGAAACAAAAACAAATCCTGCCCCCAAAATCTCCCATTTCCCTCTATAGCATTCATTGTCAACCTGAGTTTATTCTGAGTTTTAGTGGTCTTTATATTATTTGTAGAGGATCTCTTATTTATAATTGATCCCCAGTCATCTGCATTTGCTTCCATCTCATGTCTATATCTTTTAAAAATCTAAGTTAGTTGATGAGTTCCCTTTATTTACATTGCTCTTTTTCAACAGCCCTGACTTTGGAGTCATTTGTATTTATGTTATCAGAATTTGATTTTTCAGAACATTCCATCCCTTTCTAGCTGACTTAGAATCCTATTTTTCCTTTCTGTTAACTCTTCAAAATCTGCCGTCCGCACACCTAGAGTATGTGCTTGACCATGCCTAGAGTCTTCCCTGTCCCTTTTCTAACATGAACTCCAATAAGAGAAAGTTCTAGTAGACAGACATACAGGTAGGTACCTTGATTAATGAATAGACATAGATAACTGTTCCCTAGATACCTGGGGAGTGAAGGAGTTCTCAGACTTTTTTGTGTGTATCCTGGACCCCTTTGGCAGATTGGTCAGGTCTATGGACCCCTTTTCAGCATCATGTTTTTCAATAATCGAAGGAAATATTAAATTCCCATTAGAGCTTAGTGACAATAAAGATATCTTTTTTTCCATCCAAGGCTATAGTCCCTCTGAAATCTGTTCCTGAAGTCTGGGGGTCTAGGGACCCTAGGTTAAGAAACCCCAAAATAGTCAAATCCTCTATCGGTCCTACGTCCTGCCTCTATTCCAAGTGTATAACATTTCCCAAATTTGTCATGTGTTCCTGCTTTCTGCCTGTGTGCTCTGTAGTCTACTCCTGACCATAATTTCAGTCTTCTTACTCCCTCAATTCATCCTCACTAAATGTTCTCTATCCCCTACAATCTATTCATTTTCTCAGATTAGATACATGATATCCACTAAAATGCGACTAGGTGGTGCAGTGGATGGAGTGCCGGGCCCGGACTCAGGAAGACTCATCTTCATCAGGTCAAATCTGGCCTCAGACACTTACTAGCTGTATGATCCTGGGCAAGTCATTTAACCCTGCTTGCCTCAGCTTCTTCATCTGTAAAATGGAAAGAAAATGGGAAACCATTCTAATATCTTTGCCAAGAAAACCCCAAATGGGGTCACGAAGGGTCAGATACAACTGAAACCACTGAACAACAGCAAGAACAAATGCAATTTCTACCATTCCTTTTATTTCACCTCGCAGGGTAGTATAGTATAGTGAAAACCACTATCATAATAACATTGATAAAATAGGATAGTTATAATAATAATATAATAATTTATATTATTATATGTAATATATGACAATATATGATACATGATAATATGTGATATATAATTTAGATTATATGTAATATGTAATGTTATATGATATATTAATATTATTATATAATGTATTATATAATACAATTATAGAATATATTAGTATGATATGTATATGTACATATGATTATTATATTATCAATTATGCTGTGTAACATATATAGGTATATTATACACACATGCACATACATATACATGTTTTTATAATTACATATACATATACATATAATTATTAATTATATTATCAATTACACTATGTAACATACATATAGGTATATTATACATATATGCACATACGTATACATGGTTTTTATAATTATATACACAAATATGTATATTTACACACAATTTACATACAATTATCAATTATGCTACATAACATACATATAGATATATCATACATACATGCACATGCATATATGTGGTTTTTATAATTACATATATAAATATGTGTACTTATATGCATATATACTTATATATAATTATTAATTATGTTATCAATTATGCTATGTAACACACATATATGTATATAATTTTATTTGCCAGCCCTTGAATGCATTCTATCATTGACCAAGGGTTCTTCTTTAGCTGTGGTTCAGAAATCTAAATCCTATTCCCAGATATTACCTTCTAAATCAGCTATTTACTATGCAAATCTATCTTTGTCTTCTGGTGTCATTACCTCTACTATTAACAGTGATTAAAAAAATACCATTTTTGCCTCTGAGACCTTTAGTTTCTTGTCTGGGACTTCATCATTCTATTCAGTTCTTTCTAGATTCCTTCTGGAATTTAAACTCTAAGAAAGCAAAGACTATTTTCTTTTTGAATTTGTATCTCCCACACTTAACCCAATATCTTGAACATAGTAAATGCTTAATAAATGTACGTTGAACTGGATCACTTGCTCTCACGTGGATAAACAGAAGTGGGCAGTAGCTTTCGGTTTTGCTGAGTATCAGAAGGCTCTCTGTTGCATCCCAGAAAGATGTTCCAGGAAGATAGTGACCTCCCTAATGTTTTTCCAAGGCCAGCATCTGCTCACACTGGTACACTTTGTATCACGGAATCATCATTCACTTCATGCACATGGCCATCCTGCCCTGGGGTTACATTGCATTTTTTTTGTTTTGCTTATATGCTTGGTAATCTCTTTAGCTCTGTGAGACATATTCCCAGCTTAATTAAATTAAATTACATTAATTTAACCACTTGCCCCAAATCACAATACCGGTGGGTGTGGCAATATAAATGTGATCCTAAATCCTATGCTGCACTCATGACTAATTTTACGTGTAGTCAGTAATACTGATAACTCATGTAAACCTGCCACTTGATGGTTTACAAAGTGCTTTCTCCACAGCAATTTTGTGAGGAAATATGAGTACCTTTATTCCCATTTCACAGATGAGGAGGCTGAGAAAAGGTGTCAGTTAACCCATGGTCCTAAACTAGTGAGGATCAGAGCTAGGATTTGAACCCTAGTCTTTTGACTCCAGGTGTAAGCCCTAAGTTCAAATCCTGCCTCAGACACATATTACTGGTGTGATCCCAAGCAAGTCCTCTCTCATCCTCTCTCAGCTTTGATTTCTTCCTCTGTAAAATAATAATAATAATGATGATAATGACAGTACCTACATCACAGGGTTGTTGTAAGGATCAAACAAAAGAATATATGTAATTTGTTGTTGTTTAGTCATTTTTCAGTCATATCCAACTCTTCATGACCCCATTTGGGGTTTTCTTGGCAGAGACTGGAGGGGTTTGCCATTTCCTTCTTCAACTCATTTTACAGATGAGGAAACTGAGGCAAACAGGGTTAAGGAACTTGCCCAGGGTCACACAGCTCATAAGTATCTGAGGCCAGATTTGCATTCAGGAAGAAGAATTTTCCTGACTCCAGGCCTGGTGCTTTATCTACTACACCACCTACCTGCCCCAATATATGAAAAGTGGTTTGCAAATCTCAAAGTGCTATGTAAATGTTAACTCCTATTAATGGAATCTGTTACCATAATCAGAAAAGCAGGAGAGTAAATTGATGGGATAGGAAAACTACACCTGTTGCTATTAGTTATATACAAGTTACATATAGTAGTTATATATAAGCTTCTCTCACTGTGAGGCTGTTCATTGATAGTAAATAAAAACATGGGGAACACTTGCCTCTGGGTTGGTGTTGAGACTGGTCCCTCATACCATGGTGCTAGAAATGTGCGTCTCCACAGGACAGAGAGCCATAGCAGTGAAGTTCCAGGCAGTGTGATTGCTTATTTGGCTTTGTGTTCATCATAGCAGTGTTTTCTAGGAGGAGTTTTGTGTGTTGGGTTGTGCTATGAGCCTCCTGAGGCTTTGAGCTCAGAAAACAGCAAAGGGTTTGGACAATGTTGACCCTTAGTCACAAGGTCAGGCCACAGAAGAGTCATGATACGATGAAAAGAGCCCTAGATTCAGAGTCAGAAGATCTAGGTTCAAATCCTTGCTATGCCACTTACTACCTGTGTAACCTCCCTGAGCCGCGGTTTCCTCATCTGTAAAATGAGGAGGTTGGACTAAATGACCTCTGAGGTTCATTTTAGTTCTAAATCCATGAATCTGCAACCTTCTGAGGACTTCTCTTTTCTCTGGGTTGAGCTTGTGTCAAAGATTACAGGGCCCAGACAGTTTATTTCTCCTTCAAACATTATAAAACTCATCAGTTACTTCTCTTATCATTTGGCCAATCTTGCTACTCAGTATTATGTTTATTTTTTATTGCATGGTGTCTTCTTTATTATGTGTATATGAATTATACAGAGTGAATATTTCAGGCTGCTTTTCCTTTTCTACCCAGCATGCTTCTGGGTCATCTCTCAGGCTGTCCAGCTGATCTGTGCCACAAGCAGAAGCCCAGATTTCTCACAGTACTCTCCCTGGAGCTTTGCTATGCACTTATCTCCTTCTCCCTTGTGTCATAGCCCAAGTCCAGCATGATTAGGGAGGTAAAGTTTCAACTTCAAAAAATATAATTCTTTTCCAAACCACCTGGAAGTGATCTCTGGATTATCCACATTTTAGGATAACCAGTGATACTTCACCCCTCTGTTAATATGACTGATTGAATGAGAGAGACTATAAGAGAAGAGAGCTTTCTTTTATGATCCCACTTGGGTTTGGGTCTAGAGAGACCAATGTCACCCGCTGCATCCTGGACCATTGCCTGTTGTCTTGACCTTTGCTTGCTACTGGACTCCAATGACTCTGGAGGAGAGAGTGAGACTGGTGACCTTGTACAGCTCTGCCTCACCCAAATCCAGTTCACATGCAAGTGAAGACATCACCCTGGTGATGTCATTGGTCCTCCTCAAGAACAAAGGATGACTAAGAACAACAAGATTGGACTATCCATTAAAAAGGACTGTTGGAGTACCAGTAAAACATTTACCTACTGGGCATATTGATGACAGAAATAGCTTTCAAGTGGCAAGATTATAGGTTTGCCCTGCTTATTATCATAAAACATTTCCCTGGAAGTACATTAGATGACACGCGCTGGAGGGGGAAGTTAGTTGCATAGGAACAATTTTGTAAATGGGTTGATATTACAGTGGAGTTTGTCTGATATTGGGTGGATATTTTTTACGATATATGAATAATATTATAATGAAATAGAACATTGTTATATAGGGTGTGTTTATATATGGAATGGAATCTATCATTACTTTAATACTAAAACAACACAAATGAACATATTCTACAGAGGACTGTTTTCTTGGTGTTTTTTTTTTCTAACACCCCAATGAGGCTTTGTTTGTATTACCCTAATCCATGCTAGAAATGCTTGATTTACAAATACTCAGCTGGCCAAAAGAAATCTAGGAAGGGATTAACATATGACCCATATCTTTGAAGAGTAAGCAATATTTACTACTTTATTTGAAGTCGGTTTGTAATGAGATGTCATAACAGCCTCTTTAAGAATGCAGATAATTAAAACAAACTCCAGTGTATAAACTTTATTGAAAAAACAGGCACACAAGAAAATATTTTTCATGAAGATGGAAATATTTCATGCATCTAATACACATTCCTTCATGCCATAAACTATTTTCCATTTATGAGGAGAAAACCATTCCTCTCCTCCTCTATTGATTGTACCTGAATCCATGGAGTATGCCTCACAAATAAGTATATGCCTAAGATGGGAATTCTCCTTTGTTCCTTAAAGAAATGCTATAAATTCAAAAGGGTAAAAACAAAGTAGGCTATCTATGTTGAACTTTGACCTGTAGTCATTGTCTTCCTTGGCATCTACTTATCATAAAAGTGTTGTTGTTTGCCCTTTGTTCTCGAAGAAGACCATGACATCAGGAAGGTGCTGCCATGACTTGCAAGTGAATTGGATTTAAGTGAGGGAGGGCTGTGCAAAGTCACCAGCCTCACTTTCTCCTCCAGAGCCATCTGGGTCCAGTGGCCAGATATAGGTCAGGATGACTAGAGATGGCCCCAGATATGGTGGGAGACCTTGGCCTTTTAAAGCCACGGTCTTTCTGAGTTCTCACTTTGACTGAAGCAAAATACCTACCAAATGTAAGGAAGTGTTAAGCACTCCAGGAGTGACAAGTTATGGGTCTGGCAATGTTCTTCTGCTGAGTGAACTTAGAGGCAGAAGGATAGGGGGAAAAGACAGTTCAACATATAATTAGAAGACCTGAATTTGTCATGGTTCTTCATTATAGGCAAGTCACTTAAGGACTCCATAGCTTTTTAACCTGTAAATGGGAACAGTATTGCTTATACTCTCGGCTTCAGAGGGATGCTGTATTTATTCTGTATATACTTAAATAAATGCATGTTAGCTCCCATTATAGAATGTATACTGATTAAGATTTTAATCAATTCATAGATTATTTCCTTTATTTCTTTAATTAATTTCCATTAATTCCTATATTATTTTTACTTTTGTATCCTCAGCACCTAGCATATAGTAGATGCTTAATGACTGTTAAACTGAAGAGTAGGAAAAAATCCTTTCACTTATACCATCTAATTTGATCTTTACATCGATCAATCAGGAAGCATTTATTGAGCACCAGTAGTACTATTCACCAGGTCTACTGTGCCTCACAGTAGTATTTTACTGGGGAAAATAGATAATACACAAGTAACTGTATTAGAAAGAAAAGAGAAGGGAGAAAGCACTAAGCACCTGGCAGATCAGGGATGAAGGAGGTCACATCCAAGCTAAGACAAAGAAAGATACGAATTCTGAGAATCGAAGATCAGGATGGAATACATTTCAGGCAAGAGGAATGATTTTTGCCGCTATAGACCGTATGAATATAGGTTGTTCTTATAGTCTAATTGGGAAGATACACACACACACACACACACACGTACACATGCACGTATACACAAACAAGTCCTTTTAGAAGTGGTTGTTTTCAAGTATCTAAATTTCAACAAATTTTACAAATACAACTCTTTTCCTTCACCATCACCCCAAACAGATTGAGACCTTACTTGTATGCAAGATTAAATTATTCAATTTTGTTCACAATCTGTGTGATTTCTTTGAATATACCCATCCATTCCAGTGTTGTCTATAGTAATTTGAATCTCCTAGCAAACTCCTCTCTCACTTCCCCCTCCTCTTATTTCTATTCTCTTCCTTTCTCCTTTTTCCTTCTCACTCCTTCTTGCACCCACCATTCCCCTTTCCAACCCCTTACTAGTTAAGTTGTTTTCTTTAGTTCTAGAACAACAAAAACGCATATCTAATTAGTACATTAGTGGGAAGGACATGACTATCATTTAGCCAGTTCTGAAGAAAAGTTTTGGGAAGGCAGTGATATAACTAATTCCTAGCCAATATAAGAAATATAGCATGAAGACTTTATAGAATTTGTAGGTAGATGGGACCTTAGAGATCGTTTAGTTCAGTGGACTCCCAGAAGAAGACTATAGATGACATTACTAGTGAAGACTAAGCAGGTCTATGAGACCTAGGAGCAGACTGTTTCAAGACTTTTCCTATTTCATATTTGACCACTTTTACAACCCAGATGTTGTGAGACATGATTCCCTTGATGTAACTAGTGCAGCCTTGAGTTCACCTCTGTTGTAATGCTTGATTCCTTTTGGGTTATTCCCTGGTGCTGTTACTTATTTGATATATATGTTGCTTGTACAGGCAATTGTCCCTTGGGTTGCCCTAACTAGAGGAGTTTAGCCCTGACCTGTATCTGTGCATTTCCTGGTTAGTAAATGCTGCAGTGACTGCTGAGATATTCGAAATATTGGGGATTCTGGGACCCAGAAGTGAATTGCAAAGTAGAAATAACACATTTTTCCTCTGTGTATCCAATGCCCAATAAACAGCCTATGTGATGATCTGTTAGCAAGGATTGTTGCCTCTTAGCATAGTTCTTTGGCTCAATGTGTAAGATCCTGTTGGTTTGGTCAGTGCAGCTGATGTGGTCACACTACTGTAACCTCTCCCCAAACTTGTTATTTGAGGATCAATGGCATCACTTAAATAGGTCTTATCATAGGCCTGCAAGATAAATACCAGTGATAACTATGTTGTTGACTCCTCATGGAGTTTAAAATCTATGTGTTTCCCAAACTAATTATATCACAGGACACCGAGACTTGAAATATACTCCTATCCTGGGGACCTGAGGGTATGGAATGCCTGTTGGTTGAAGGGCACTCAGGAAAATTTTGGAACAAAATAGGGGAATATAAGCCTGCATCATGAGTGGATTTGACACATGCTGTATTTAAGTACAGACTCTGACTTCAGAGCCAGGAAGAGCTGGATTCGAGGCCCCCCTTTGACACACACCAGCTGTGTGACTCTAGGCAAGTCATTTACCCTCTCAATGCCCTAGGGATTCTCCAAGACTGTAAGTTGCAGAAAATGATGAACTGCCTTAGGATAGAGAATTTCCTTTTAATAATATTTTATTTTCCCCACAATTACATGTCAAAATAATTTTGACATTTTTAAAAACAGTTTTGAGTTCCTTTTATCCCTCCCTCCCCACCCCCTTTCCTGTGACAGTAAGTAATCTGATATAGGTTATACATGTGCAATCATGTAAAACATTTCCATATTAGTCATTTTGTGCAAGAAGACTTAAATAAAAAAGAAGACAAGGAAAGAAAGGAAGTGACAAAGAAAGAAAGAGAAAGAAAGAAGAAAGGAAAGGAAGGAAGGGAAGGAAGGAAGGAGGGAAGAAAGTGTGGAAGGAAGGAGGTGAAAAATAGTATGCTTCAGTCTGTATTCGGACAACATTAGTTCTTTCTCTGGAGGTGGATAGCATTTTTCATCACTAGTCCTTTGGAATTATCTTGGATCCTTGTATTGCTAAAAAGAGCTAAGTCAGTCACAGCTGATCATCCCACGATGTTGCTGTTACTGTGTACAATGTTCTCCTGGTTCCGCTCTTTCACTTTGCATCAGTTCATATAAGTCTTTCCAGTTTTTCTGAAGTCATCCTGCCTGCCATTTCTTATAGCACAATAATATTCCATGATTACAGTCATGGTATAGAGAGCTTCCAACTGAGGGCTCCTTACGCTAATGAAATCATCGGTCCAGTCCCTATTCCCTACCATGTGTTTAGGTCCAGGCTAGACCTATGATGTCATTAATAGAGGAGACTCCTGGTGACACACTCTCTGCCAATAAACACAAGCAATTATTCTTCAATTTATAATCTTAGAAATTGCTTGGGACAATTCATTTAAGTGCCCATGTTCACACTGTCAGCCAGCATGTATTAAAGGTATGAATTGAGCCCAGGTCTTCCCGATTCCAAGGCCTGCTCTTTCTCCATGAAGTTATGATCAAACTTTAGGGAAAAGGCAGGGACTGGACTTGTGGTTTCATTGATACAGGGAACTCAGAGATGAGAAAAATTTCTCTACAAGTTGGTATCTTTTCAACTTATAGTCTTAGAGAGATGACTAGAGCACTGAGAGGCTAAGTGACTTGCCGAGGGTCACACAGAATGTGTCAGAGGTGGGATTTGAACTCAAGTCTTTTTGGCTTTGAGGTCAGCTCTCTATCTATTACACCACATAGTTATATTTAATAAATACTGATAGAGCCAAAGCAGTTTGGAATAGGGTGTTTCGGGTATCTGGGGACCTGAGTCCGGTTCTTTGTTGGAGAGGGAGAAAAGAATGGGACTTCCTTTGGTCTAGGGTTCATGGTACTTCATGGAACTTCTTGACTAGGAGTCTGACCCCTCATTAGTTTTCCCTTTTCAGACCTGGGAACATCATTTACTCACTTGAAATCCCAACAGACCATACTGCTCCATTTCTCTTTTTCTGAAGATGGATCGGATTCTTGAGGGCTTTTTGGGGGGATCAACAAGTACAATGCTGGAGAAGAATGTTAATTTTGTTTTGTGTACTCACTGGATTTAATAACTTCAGTGAGAACAGATAATTACTAAGCAGATAATTCTATAATTACTTAAAGATGAAAAAACCTTGAAAATGACTCAGGATGTGAAAGGTATTAGAGAAAAGAAATAGACTCCCTAGAGAAGGCCAAAGACTACATTTAAATCAGATGTTTTACAGAGAGATGATCTATCCTTATCTCTAACGGCCAAATTCTGCCCTCAGTTTGGCTCCCTGTTGGAGAGACCAAAAGGAAAAAAAAAGTTTGTTTTAGAAATAACAATAAAACTATTTGTGAAGCACTTCCAAGCCAAGGAGCTGAAAGGCCTGGTAGCCATTAACCCATTAATCCTTACAATAGCTAAGTTTCCTCTATTCTCTCAGCTGCTCGGAATAAAACTTTATTCTTCAAGGATAGAATTTGCCATTCTGTGATGACATTTGGGCTATGTGAGTTAGGCAGGTCTCAACATTTATGTTTCTAAGGCACCACCTGGGGAATAGATAGGGTTGTACTCCATAGTACATCCCACTTTATAGATTTTGGAAATGAAATGAACTTAGAGAGCATCTATTCGAACTCCTTCATTTAAAAAAAATGAAATCTAGAGATATTACATGACTTTCAGGGTAAGTATCAGGAAGCAGAGAATCCACTGACTCGCGGTTCAGTGCTCTTCTTTTCCCACTATTCCATGCTACTTACTCAGTCTTGACTTCAAGAAAAGCTAACTTCCAGTGTGGGAGTTCCCTCCACTACTGCAGATTGTGGCCAGTCTATGGCTTAGTAAATAAGTCCTAAGGAGAGACACATGGGGGGTGAATGAATTGCGTAGTGTCACAATCTAGTGGGTATCAAGGCAGGTTTTGAATCCAGGTCTTTATAATGTCAAGCTCAACACTCTGTATCACATTGCTTCTTAAGTACTCATAATGTCATAGAACGTTACAAGGATCCTTGAAAGGTCTACCACCATCTCATCTCACAAATGAAGAAACTAAGACCTCTGTGATTACTAGAACCCACAATGATTTTTTTTCCTCATGCTGAATTCATAACAGTCCCTATCATTCACATGGCACTTAATGCTTTATATTTAAATGAACTATAAGTGATAAGTGATACAGTGGATGGTGTGCCAGGCCTGGAGTCAGGAAGACCTGAGTTCAAATCCTATCTCAGTGTGACTCTGAGCAAGTCATTTAACTTTGTTTGTCTCAGTTTCCTTATCTGTAAAATGAGCTGGAGAAGGAAATGGCAAACCACTCTAGGATCTTTGCTAAGAAAACCCCAGATGGAGTCACAAAGAGTTGGACACAACTGAAACGGATTGAACAATAATTTAAATGAATTATCAGTGATAAAGCATTTATTAAGTACTGTATATCTGCCAGGCACGGTGTTTAGCAACTGAGGATACAAATGCATGAAACCAAAACAGTCCTTGCCCTCATGGGGCTTACATTCTAATAGTTGAGGGGAGCTAGGACAGAGATGGTGTGTGATGTTTTGGAAATGGCTAGGGACTAGGGGCCTAGTTCCTGGCCAGATAAGATGAAAGCTTGCCAATCAGAGTCCAAGGTGGCTTCAAGGGCAGAGTACAATTAATATTTGTTGTTTGTCTAAATGGATGAATGAATAACCTAGGGAGAAAGATATAGGACTTGCCACTTTGAGCCTTACCTACCATCAGAGACAGAAGACAGTCCCAGAAGGAAAGAAATCTAATATTGGCTCCCCTCTGGGGAGCCCAACTCCATCCTCTAGGGTAGAGGTATCCAACTCACTCTAAGTACTACCCTAACCAGATAAAAATGTCACTGGGAAATATTTAACTAACTAAATAAAAATACACTAGAACATAGATAATGTTAATATGTGGTTTTCTAAGTTAATGTGCAGCCTTCAGGGATCTTTATATGTGGTTTAGTAGCCTTTTTTCTATTTGAGTTTGACATCACTGCTCTAGGGCAAACTATCTTTTTTACTCAAAAGAGAAGTCTTGGTCAGATAATATGTGCTGTCCTTTCGCCAATACCCGGCTAAAAGAAATCTATTGTTCTCAGTCTTAGCAGAAGAAACAAAGTGGAATGTACATTATATAATAGTGAATGTGGCCTTCAAAAGACAAACACAAATCCAAATTACATTGGATCTCTTTTCAATATTTTTCATTCCTGTCTGGTTGCGCTATGTATATTTTAAAAATACTTCAAATTTATGGATGTCTTAACTTTCATATATCAGCAAGCCAACCAATTGTTGAGTTTCCTAATTATTTAAAGATGTACAAAGGAATATAAAGACCCCAAAGGAAAGAAACTTTTGGAAAAATGAAAGAGATGAGTAATAAAAGGCACAAGTACTTCTAAACATCCACAGATTTAATTAAAATATTTGTCACAACTAAAACAGATCCTTCCCTCTTCATCCTCTTACTCCTCCCCACCTGCATTGTTCTTGGCCTTAGGAAATCCTCATCATCCAGATTTAAGGGATTTTGTTTTTATATACTGGAGACATCAGCAATTTAAATAAAAAAAGATAAGTCTTGCGATTTAAAAAGAGATCAATTGTCTATACACCACAAGCTTTTGATTCTTACTCTAGAATGATTTGCCCACTCTAACATTCTCATTGGGCCCCATGGGGTTAGGACACACTTTTGCTTCCAAACAATGAAAAAGAAAACCAGGGGAGGATGGTTTTGAAAGGGACCCTAATAAAAATCTATAAGCATAGAATAATCCAAATTCTTCATGAATAGAAATAGTCTTGCGTTTTCCCAAGCTATGGTATCTTGGTTTGATGGAGACCTTGATTAGCTACCAGGGACTTGGAGAACATTCCTGTTCCTGGAATCCTGACTCAATTCTCCTCTTGATCCTTTTACCTCATCATCAGGCTAGAGAGACACACACTGGTGCGATCATCATCATTTCTCTCAGATTCCTGTTCTGTAGCAAGATCTTACTCCCTGCCCAGATGCCAGGTCTTTGAACTTGTACATAAGACTTACTTACTTGCAGACCATATTTAATTAATCTGCTTCACAATACCTTGTGGTAATGTGAGGGAGACATTTTTTTGTCTTTTGCTCCCTTCTTTTTGCTTTCATTTCCAACACAGATGATCTCCTAACTTTGCCTTTGTCTCCAGTAATGCTTCTTTCCTGCAAAATTGCATCAACTTGAAAAGTCGTACCTCTTCAGTCCTCCCTTGCTCTGAGACACCCCTCTTCCTGCCTCTGATAGGAGAAAGTAGAGGGGAGTCATCAGAGAGCTCCTCCAAGATCTTCCATTTAAAGAAGGGGCTGTAACACCAATGCTGCTAGCAGCTGCTGCAGAAGGGTAAGACCAACAACAAGACCAACAACACCAGCACACAGGAGGGCTGCTAGCACAGGTTCTCTGATCTGCTTTTCTAAGGAAAGCAACTTAACAGGGTTTACACTCTCACTTTAATTAAACATACATATATCATTCACTTAGTTCAGGGGAAAAAGTCAGCACCCTGAACTTCAGAGAAAACACCAACAGAAATTACAAACAGAAATTATATAAACAGAGCAAATAACACAAATCAGCAGACAGGGCTTCTAACCATCTGTCCATAGCAATACATACATACACAGTTATCAGAGAAAGAAGCACTAACATCTGGCTTTTCAAAGCTGGGGGGGCTTCTTAATAGCTACCCAGAGTCTCATCTGGCCAAATCACAGGAATACTCTTCCAATGAATGAGTCCCCAAAGCAAAATGCTAACCTCAGAGCATATATACACTTCTTCAGGGGCAGCCCACAGAGGGCATCACAACCATGTGACTCAAACTCATGTGACTTAGGCTTTCTTTTGACTTAAGCAGGTCATCAAAGACTCTTGATTCAATGAAAGGCTCTTGACTGAAACAAAGGCAAGACTCCATCAAAGGCACTCAATGGCCCCAGTCCTGAGAAGCATTCCAAAAGAAAGAACAGCAAAAAGTCCCACCCTGCTTGGCACCACAGGGACCAGTGCAGCCATCTCATTTCCCACCCAACTGCAGGTGATCATCGTGTCTCCTGCACCTAGTACCCTATGCCACTTCCTTTTCAGCTTCTTTTTATGTAGCGCCTTCCCCCCATTTTATTGTGAGCTCCTTGAGGGCAGCTATTGCCTTTTGCCTTTCTTAGAATCCCCAGAGCTTAGCCCAGTGCCTGGCACATAGTAAGCATCTTATAAATGTTTATTGACTATTGTAAGGAAGTAAGATTAGAAAAAAGAGCTGTAGGAATAATTACTAATAGGATCATACATTTAGAGCTGAAATGGACCTTTGCATTCATTTAGTCCAACCACCTCCTTTTACATAGGAAATTGAGTTCCGGTGAAGTTAAGTGATTTTTTTTTGGAGATTACATAGGTAGCAAGAGGAAGAATCGGGATTCAAATCTGACCTGGAATTTGAACCCAGCTCCTCAGACTCTTGATTCAACATTTTTTTCACTGAACCTATATAATAGCTAGAAGTTCATAACTTTATGGTATGTCCTCTTTTTAAAAAAAAATCATTATTTATTTATTTAATATTTTTAGTTTTCAGCATTAATTTTCACAAGAGTTTGAATTACAAATTTTCTCCCCATTTCTACCCTCCCCTACTCCAAGATGGCATATATTCTGATTGCTCCATTCCCCAGTCAGCCCTCCCTTCTGTCATCCCACTCCCCCCCATCTCTTTTTCCCTTACTTTCTTGTACGGTAAGATAGATGTTTATGCCCCACTGCCTGTATGTCTTATTTCCTAGTTGCATGCAAAAACTTTTTTTTGAACATCTTCTTTTAAAACTTTGAGTTCCAAATTCTCTCCCCTCTTCCCTCCCCACCCACCCTCCCTAAGAAGGCAAGCAATTCAACATAGGCCACATGCATATCATTATGCAAAACCCTTCCACAATACTCATGTTGTGAAAGACTATATTTTGCTCCTTCCTATCCTATCCCCCTTTATCCAATTTTCTCCCTTGACCCTGTCCCTTTTCAAAAGTGTTTGCTTTTGATTACCTCCTCCCCCTATCTGCCCTCCCTTCTATCATCCTCCCTTTTTATCTCCTTCCTCCTTCTTTCCTGTGGGGTAAGATACCCAATTGAGTGCATATGGTATTCCCTCCTCAGGTCAAATCAAATGACAGCAAGATTCACTCATTCCCCCACACCTGCCCCCTCTTCCTTTCCAACAGAACTGATTTTTCTTGCCACTTTAATGTGAGATGATTTACCCCATTCTATCTCTCCCTTTCTCCCTCTCTCAATATATTCCTGTCTCATCCCTTAATTTGATTTTAGATATCATCCCTTCATATTCAACTCACTCTGCGCCCTCTGTCTCTGTCTCTCTCTCTCTCTCTCCCTCTCTCTCTCTCTCTCTCTCTCTATATATATATATATATATATATACACACACATATATATATGTATATTCCCTTCAGCTACCCTAATACTGAGGTCTCATGAATTATACACATCTTTCCATGTAGGAATGTAAACAAAACAGTTCAACTTTAGTAAATCCCTTGTGATTTCTCTTTCTTGTTTACCTTTTCATGCTTATCTTGATTCTTGTGTTTGAAAGTCACATTTTCTATTCAGCTCTGATCTTTTCACTGAGAAAACTTGAAAGTCCTCTATTTTATTGAAAATTCATATTTTGCCTTGGAGCATGATACTTAGTTTTGCTGGGTAGGTGATTCTTGGTTTTAATCCTAGCTCCATTGACCTCCAGAATATCATATTCCAAGTCCTTTGATCCCTTAATGTGGAAGCTGCTAGATCTTGTGTTATTCTGATTGCATTTCCACAATACTCAGATTGTTTCTTTCTGGCTGCTTGTGGTATTTTCTCCTTGATCTGGGAGCTCTGGAATTTGGCAACAATATTCCTAGGAATTTTCTTTTTGGGATCTTTTTCAGGAGGCAATTGATGGATTCTTTCAATTTCTATTTTACACTCTGGCTCTAGAATATCAGGGCAGTTCTCCTTGATAATTTCTTGAAAGATGATATCTAGGCTCTTTTTTTGATCATGGCTTTCAGGTAGTTCAATAATTTTAAAATTATCTTTCCTGGATCTATTTTCCAGGTCAGTGGTTTTTCCAATGAGATGTTTCACATTGTGTTTCATTTTTTAATTCCTTTGGTTCTGTTTTATAATATCTTGATTTCTCAAAAAGTCACTAGCTTCCACTTGCTCCAGTCTAATTTTTAAGGTAGTATTTTCTTCAGTGGTCTTTTGGACCTCCTTTTCCATTTGGCTAATTCTGCCTTTCAAGGCATTCTTCTCCTCATTGGCTTTTTGGAGTTCTTTTGCCATTTGAGTCAGTCTATTTTTTAAAGTGGTGTTTTCTTCAATATTTTTTTCAGTATTTTTTTGGGTCTCCTTTAGCTAGTCATTGACTTGTTTTTCATGGTTTTCTCGCATCATTGTCATTTCTCTTCCCAATTTTTCCTCTACTTCTCTAACTTGCTTTTCCAAATCCTTTTTGAGCTCTTCCATGGCCTGAGACCAGTCCATGTTTTTCTTGGAGGCTTTTGAGGTAGGCTTTTTGACTTTGTTGACTGTTTCTGGCTGTATGTTTTGGTCTTCTTTGTCACCAAAGAAAGAATCCAAAGTCTGAGACTGAATCTGGGTGCGTTTTTGCTGCCCGGCCATGTTCCCAGCCAACTACTTGACCCTTGAGTTTTTCGTTGGGGTATGACTGCTTGTAGAGTAAGGAGTACTTTGTTCCAAGCTTGAGGGGATGTGCTATTGTTTTCAGAGCTATTTCTATACAGCAAGCTCTGCCACACCAGCACTCCTACTCCCCCAAGAACCACCAACGAGGACCAGACTCAGATCTTAAGCAGGCTCTGCATTCACTCTCTGATCTGCCACTTAATTCCTCCCACCAGGTGGGCCTGGGGCCAGAAGCAACTGCAGCTGTAGTTCTGTAGCTGCACCACCCCCACTGTCCCCTGGCGGTGGCCAAACCATGAACTCCTTTCACTCCGTCCCCGCAGCTTTTCCCACTAACCTTCTCTGTTGTCTTTGGTGTTTGTGGGTTGAGAAGTCTGATAACTGCCACAGCTCACTGATTCAGGGCACTAGGGCTTGTTCTGCCTGACTCCCAGTCTGGTTGGTCCGGGCACAGCCCCACTGGGCTCTGCTTTGCTCTGCTCTGCTCCCAGCTCCGTGCATGATAGACCTTACCCAGCAACCATCTAGGGTGTCCTGGGCTGGAGCCCTGCTTCCCTCTGCTATTCCGTGGGTTCTGCAGTTCTAGAATTTGTTCAGAGCCATTTTTTATCAGTGTTTGGAGGGTCCTGGGGGAGAGTCCTAGGCACGTCCCTGCTTTCCAGGCACCATCATGGCTCCACCCCCTCCCCCTCGGTATGTCCTCTTTAAGTCACTGATTTAGATCAACTGATCAATAAGTTTTTGTTAAGTTCCTACTATGGGGCAAGCACTGGGCTACGTCTGAAGACCTTATTGAGGGAATTACCCAAAAGGCCCATTGCCGCCTTCTGTGTTGTTCCTCTAGCAAACATTTGCAACCACTGCAAATTACATCAGCGCCTTCAGACACAAGGGCTGGCATCCTCAAGAGTAGCTGAATAGCTCACAGGGACCAGGGAAAGTTCCACAGTATTTTTTTTGAAGTAAAAAAAATTAAACTATTTTTTTTTTTCATCAAACCACTAGGAAAATATGGTATAGCCTTGAAACACTGAACAGGAAGGCTATGTTAATTGCATTCAGTAAGAAGCTGGTATAAAAAGAACAAGATTTTTTCCAACACAATGCCTGGTACTAACATGTTGTTCAAAGTTTTAACCAACAGTGATAACTGAATAATTGGTGCTAGCTGCCTCCTGTACTCTGGGGTAGAAAAAAGCTCTCCCTTGCAACTTGCTTAGAAGTTTAAGTTGTCTTCCTACTCTTTCCTGTCCTAAGAGGGTCCTCTCAACAAGTTGTTTCTGTTGAAGAGAGCAAATGGGCAGAGTCAGGGTCAGGTATCACATCTTTTTCTCCTTTGGGGAAAACTAACTTTCCCCCCCAAACCAGTCACCTGCCATTCCATCAAGCAAGAGACTTAAAATTGTTCTGCAAGCAAAGAGAGGCTTTCTTTGGCCTTAACTCAAAACCATTTTATGTTAGTCTCAAAAAACACTTTTAAGTGTTGCCCCTGTAGTTCCTTCCAGAAGGACAAGAAAAAGTAACCTGAGCAGTGGTCCTAGAAAAGCCATTGTGAAGGACCCTGAGCTTCACAGGCCTGGTGGGAGATTTCCTTTTTATGATCTTGCTTGGTGTCCCAGCTGAAAGCTGGTGTGAGCACTGTCTTCATCAAAGGAAAAATCACCTGGGAGTTGCTCAGTGCTCTAATCCAAGTAACCCTCCTTCCCCAGACTCCCCTCTGAATGCCAGTTCTTGTACTGGGGAGAAAAGCACAACTGTGTTTTTCTTTTCCAATTAGTACTGAACTCATGGCTGCTGCTTTCTGGTCTATGAGAAATGGTTCAGTCTGGTGTATGTGAAGTAGGCGCCAAACAAAAGTGGATGGCTACCTCAGGGATTCATACCAGAAAGGAGGCACGTTGGAGAGGAGAACTGCTAATACCTGTAAACCCAAAGGGTTATTTCATTTTCTAGGAACAGAATACCTCCAAACCACCTGAAAGCCATTAAAGGCTCCAACAGATAGAGTAGGGGTCACCTTCACTGAGGGGATGGTCCTGAGTACTATTGGCCCTCCATGCTACCTCCAATCTATATCTGAGCACCAGTTTCTTCCATTTCTTCACCTATGGACTAAAACATAAAATGGAACCAACAAAGTCCAGAGGCAGATGTGAAATTCCCACTAAGTTATTCTTAAATTTGCTACAAGCCTCAATTTCTTCATTCTTATATTTTCACTGAAAGGTAAAAATTTCCATACATTTTTACAAGTAGACCTATTCTCCCACCCCAGATGACTACTGACAATGACTTTATTTTGCAGTAGATGCCAGGGAATCCTTCATCTTCTTGGTCATGGTGGGGATGAGGGGCATGTGGTCATCAACACGTCTGGTCACACAGGACTCTAGCTGCCTCTTCGCCTGCTGCTCCTTGCTCCCAGCATCCATCAAGTCTTTGGCTTTGTCATTGCAGTGCATGGTGCACCAAGCCAGGCAATCCTGGAATTTCTCCAGTTCGCTGGTCACAAGGGCCTGTGCCTGGGCCAAGGGAGCATGGCAGCGTTCAATGCACGGATGAACCTGCTGCATGGAGGCCTGGGTATCTTCACAGCAGGTGGCACTGCACCGGAACATGGTACCCTGCATCTTGCAGATATTCTTCCACTCCAGCCCTTTCACCATGGTGTCCACTGCCTCCTGCATGCTGAGACTCTGCTATGGCATACACCCCCGCCCCCCGGCCTCATGCCCAGCCCCTGTTCCACCTCAAGTTCCACAGTATTAACCAGCTTACTCATTGTAGTAGCTACATAGTCTTCTTTCTTGAATATTTTTTCCAATGTTTATATCCCTATAAGGAGTCAACAGCAGAATGCAAAGCCTTTTCAGTAGAGTCCTCACTGTAGGCCATAGGTACTCCCCAAATCAACAGTAGGGTCTGAGGGCTCAAATCCCCCCAAATTAAGTGGTGCTTAAACCCTAGTGTTTACATTCACACCCAACAAGTAATTGTATAGTACTCCTATGGGCTGATTTCTGCCTGATGCTTGCAAGGATCTGCCTAAACTTAGCCACTGCTAATTGAGAAAACCCATTCCAAAAACAAAAATTGACTACAGCGCAAAGTCACTTGGGAATTTCAGAGACCACTGGGCCCAGGTCCACTCCCAAGAAGTTCAGGAGTGGGAATTCCCTGCCACTTTGGGATGCTTTGAAATCCCCTATAGCTCTGCCAAAGTTCAGGAATTTCCTGTCTAACACCTGAACCTCCAGGAGCCCCCATAAGAGATGGAAGGTTGGATGCCTGACCTGACTTTGGATTGCTGGAACCATGCTGAGGATTTTTCTTGGATCTCCTGGGAAAATTGTTGGAACCATGATACCTTCTTTCATGAAAACCATGTTTGGAGATACTATGGCTGGTATCCTCTCAGTTGTTAGGGGTATACCAATATCCAGTTATTTAGGGTCAGTTACAACATAGGACCCACTGAGTAGAAGTCAGATCAAAGTAATATTCAAATTATAATTGTGAAACTCTGAGACTGTTACATAGGAGGTTGTAAAATATTTTCTGGAGAACTTTATACAAAGGTAGACAGCCTTAAAAATATCATGCCCAAGATATAGGAGGATGGACTAGATGATGTCTCAATAATTTTCTAGAAATTTTACTTTGTATTCCTATTGCTCCTCCAGAAAGGAACTTCACTATGAGAATGTTGGCTAGCTCAAAAAGAAAATGAGAGGGAAGTTTTGTTTAAACAATTCTATCCTTTCTAAAGAGATGATATGACTTACCCATCATCAATAAGAAATGTATTTTTGATGTGCTGTACCAAGGTAACTACCTCCTCTTCTCCCTGTAGCCAGTGGCACACATTAGATTTTTTTAAAGTTATATCCTTTATTTGTGGTATCTTTTGGCCGTGGCATGTTTAGGAAAATACTTTCTCCCAACATGGGTGTCCCTCCTGCCTTATCCCCAAGTAATGGGGGGCAACCCTGGCCACAAATTCAGAAATTTCTTTATTCTTTTGCACACTAGGTATAAGGCCTCCAGTAAGAAAAAATAAAACCATGCTCCTATATACATGTCCTAGCACCTCTGGCCAGTAGACCAGGAAAGTAGAGACCATTGATGCATTCTTTGCTTGTTGGAGACAGGAGAACAGAGAGTGGTATCACATTTGATTCAGAGGAGGAGCAAACCCCAGGTTGGGGAGCAGAGTCTGGTGCAGGAAAGTAAAGTTCTTTCTTTGGTGCTGTGGCACAAGTGATCTGGGGTTATAATTCTATGCTGGCTAGAAGATAGGGTTTTTTCTCATTATGACATTAATGTCTAAGTAGAGATTAAATTCAGAGTCTGGGACCTATTCTAACTTCCTTCTAACCAATGGAGTCAAACAGCTTCAACTAAAACTTTTTCTAAATATATTAATGGACACATATTATTATCTGACCTGTACACTAATCTATTTCTTGGTTAAGCTGAGAAAAATTAATATAGTATAATTAATATAGGAGTTTTCTTAGCCCACGAGAAAACTCAGAGTTCTTCTTGCTATCTCAGTAGAATGAATTGTCTTAGGAGATGAGTCTTCTGTAGAATACCTCAAAGGAGAGGACATTAGGAACAGAAATCCAGCTCCTGACAAAAGTTGAAGAAGCTTGTTTGCTGCTGAGATTTTTTTCTTCCTTTCCTTTGTCATTGTATTAGAGCCAAGAATGATTCCCTCTCAGCCCAGGCCTAGCCGATTTCTGAAATATTATCCTCTTTCATCTAAAACTTTTGACACCAGTCCAGAAATGGAAACTGAAACATTTCCAAAATGGCCCAATCACATATACCCTTCTATTTACATTTTATTTTTAGTGTTTAAACAAAGAAAACTATTATTTGGCGAGGCTGTTAGAAAAATAATTAGAGACATGCCTCTCTGATCTACTCTGCTGGCATGGATTCAGAACATTCGTCTGCTGGACCCATCTATTAGACATTTTGTCAGGGCTCCTCCTCCCCATCTCTCCCCACTGCCATAAAACCTCTCAATGTCTCTGGTTTTAATTTCTAAAATTAGAAATTCTAAAATAATATGGTAACAGCCACCATTTTTAAAACTGGTGTTTTGGTTTATCCTGTTCCTTTTTTCATTCATATTGGATAAAATATTCACATAGATGCCATTTATTTTACAATTGAAGCTGCCAGAAATCAGGGGGCATATAGAGATCATTGACTTTTTAAATGTTCAACAGAAGAAACTCTGATTTTAATGACAGGAAATCATTGCCAAGGGAACTTGTGATACTTCTGGTTGTGTCACTTCCTAGGTTAAAAATCTTCAATGTCTCCTTAGGGTCTACAGAATAAGTTTGAAATGTCTCAGCTTCATATTTAACTTTTCTTTCCAGGCTCATCTCCCAATATTTTTTCCACATGTACATCCAGCTAAACTGAAGCATTCATCATTTCCCAAATATTCCCTGTGCTTCTCTGCATTTGGGCCATTTTTTTTACCTCTCTTGCCCCCCATTCTCTGCCTATCAAAAGCATCCTTCACAACTCACTTCATATTTCTATCCCTTTCATGTATCTTTTCCTTATAATTAATTCCTCTCCATTGACCCCCATCTGAAAAGCATGATCAATCTTTTGAACCACTGGAATTCTTTGTCTTTCTTCTGTGATACTTATGATCTACTTTGTAGTACAGCTATTTGTATCCTTGTCTCATTTTGGGGGCAGGGAGGAGGTGGTCCAGACCAACAACTCCATTAGGAAAGGGAATTTAAGTGTGGAAATTCCCATCACTGATGGAAACCAGCCACTCCTCTGTAACTTAGAGTCATAGACAGTTTCCTTAGGCATTATGGAGAGCCTTAGTATCTTGTCCGTGGTCATCCAGCCAGTCTATGACTTAATTGGACTTAAGCTTGTACTTGCCATCCATCACAGTGTCTCACATTCTTGTCTTACCTCTGCCCCCTTCTTCCCTCTCCTCTCAATATTAAAAGAACCAAATGAAGAGCTCTAGTGAGTTGAATGAACCCTCCCAGAAATTGCAAAGAAGAACTATACACAGCTTACTTATTCAACTTAATAAATATTTATTAAGTGCCTTCTATGTGCCGGGCACTGTGCTAAGTGCTGAGGAAACAAAAAGAGACAAAAGACAGTCTCTTCCCTCAAGGAGCTTACAATCTAGTGGGGGAGACAACATACAAACAATTATACAGAAAGCAAGTAATATACAGGATAAATAGAAAATCATTAAAAGAGGGATGGCAATGGAGTTGAGGGGTTGGGAAGGCTTTCTGTGGGAGCGAGTTCCCAAGGAGCTTGTGATATATCTCATAGGGAGGTACTGTGGTGGGTGCAGTGTGGTATGGCAAGAGCACTGGTTCTGCAGTCACAGGACCCCACCTCTGACACTTGCTATTTGTATGATCTTTGGCGTGTCAAAACTTCCCTCATCTGTGGGATGAGGCATTTAGACCTCTGAGGTTCCTTTCCTTTCTAAATCTGTCATGTTTTATGGAAGGGCATGGAAAAGAATTACCCAAGATGAGAAATCATGGAAATAAAGGAAGGTCCCACATTTATGACACCTTGAATTGCTTTGATTACTGGTCAGATTATAAGATCTTTGAGGGCAGGTGTTGCTGCCTTATTTGGTTTTGTATCCTCACCCTAGGTCTAATCATGGTGCTTTTTAATATACTAGGGACTCAATAACTATTCAAGTCTTGGATGTCTTAAAAATGCTAGACACTTGTCTAATCCACAACATGGCCTTTTGTACCATTGAGCATTGCATTTATCATCAACTTGGCATGATTTTGACGTGGACCTGAAAGTCCTACCTGCAGCCAGGGCAAGGTGACCTCGCAGGATACCTTCTAGACATTATAATTCAGTCAGGGAAATTAATCAAGATGAAACTTTGCTCTTAGGAATGCAATCTTTGGAACTACACTAGCACATCTCTGACACATAATGCTAACATATTATGAGGGAAGTGTATCCTTTGACTTTGGAAGCACTGACTAGATCAGTATTTCCCAAGGTGAGGTATGATCTAGTCACAGTGCTTCTTAAACTCTGGGTTGTGATCCCATATGGAGTCATGAAAAAAGAGGTTTCTGAACTCACAACAACTAAAAATTAATTAAAATCAAACTCGTAATGAATCCTAGATGTTTCTGGCAGCACTTGCCCACCTTACATTATGCAACTTCACTGCAGCCTTAGTTCTGAACACAAAGCATGTGCACTTTGTGCTGCACATGTCCTCAGGACACACAACACCAGAGAATGTTGCCTAAACATGAAAAAGGTTGTGAGAAGAAAAAGTTTAAGAAATCCTGGTCCATGGATGTAAGAAATCCTTACACATGGATGAATGCACTTCTAGATACCAAAAGATAATCCCAGGATACAATAGTGCAGTGCTTCCTCTTCCTTGTGGAGCTGTGTGTGACATTCCATCCTTTTATTTTTTAAAAAGCTCCTTTTCCCTCAAAGAGGAAGCACGGTACATCGCAGTGAATTTGGAGTCAAAAAATCTTGGTTCAAATTCTACTTTGCTTTTTCTACTCATATAAGTAAGTTACCTACATTTTCTGGGTCTTAGCTTTCTCAACTGTAAAGTGAGGGGGCTAAACTTTCATGGCTTTTATGTTCTCTGCCAGCCAGGGGTCTGCTGGTAAATGTTTAACAGCTGACTGAGAAAAAACTGTATGTATGACATGCATTTAAGTTTAATCTGAATTAACATTTTCTCCATCACTTTCTTCCCCACCCCCACTTAATAGTATTTTATTTTTCCCAATTACATGTAAATATAGTTTTCAACATTCACTTTAATAAGATTTTGAGTACCAAACTTTTTTCTCCCTTTCTCCCTCCCTTCTCTCCTCCCCAAGACTGCATGCAATTTGATAATAGGCTATACATGTACAAACATAATAAACATATTTCCACATTATTTGTTATTGAAGAAGAATCAGAAGAAAAGGAAAAACTATGAGAAAGAAAAAACAAATAAAGAAAAAAGGTGAAAATAGTATGCTTCAGTCTGCATTCAGACTCCATAGTTCTTTCTCTGGATGTTGTAATGGTAATCAGGGAAGGACGTTTTTTTGTTTTTTTTTATACTGTTTTCTTTTTTGGAGCACTTAGGTAATCAAGTGCCTTTGATGAGTCTGGCCTTTGTTTCTTTGATTAAATCGGGAGTCTTTGATGACCTGCTTATGTTAAGGGAAAGCCTAGCTCACATAGGTTTGAGTTGCATGGTTGTGATGCCCTTTGACCCTGAACAGGGTATATAAACTCAGAAATTAGTGTTTTGTTTGGGGCTCTCACTCACTGGAAGAGTGTCATGTGATTTGACCAGACAAGATTCTGGGTAGCCATTGTTAAGGACCCTACCCCCGCCCCCAAGGTTTGGAAAACCCAGATCTTGGTGCTTCGATGGTGACTATATATATTGTGATTTGGTTAGACAGAAATATTGATCTGTTTATATTGTCTCTGTTTGTAATTTCTGTTGGTATTTGCTCTGAAGTTCAGGGTGCTAGCTTTTCCCCCTGAACTAAGTGAATGATATATGTATGTTTGCTTAAAGTGAGATTGTAAACCCCTTAAAGTTGCTTTCCTTAGAAAAGCAGATCAAAGAACCTGTGCTGGCAGCCCTCCTGTGTGCTTTTGTTGTTTGCTTGTTGCTCTTTCACCTCCACAGTGGCTGTTAGCAACATTGTTTTTACAAGTGTGAATAGCATTTTCCATCGTGAGTCTTTTGGAATCATCTAAGATCATTATATTGCTGAGAAAAGTTAAGTCTATGAAAGCTGATCATCGCACAATGTGGCTCTTACTGTGTACAGGGTTCTCCTGGTTCTGCTCACTTCACTCAGCATCAGTTCATATAAGTTTTTCCAGGTTTTTCTGAAATTTGCCTGCTCATCATTTCTTATAGCACTATAGTATTCCATTACATTAATGTACCACAACTTGTTCAGCCATTCCCAATGATGGTCATCCCCTCAATTTCCAATTCCTGGCCACCACAAGAAGAGCTGCTATAAATATTTTTGTACATGTAGGTTTTTTCACTTTTTTATGATCTTGGTTGCCCTTTGGGCCTAGCTCCAAATTGCTCTCCAGAATGGTTGGATTAGTTCACAACTCCACCAGCAGTGAATTAGTGTTTCAGTTTTCCCACGTCTTCTCCAACATTTATCATTTTCCTTTTTTGTCATATTAGCCAATAGATAGGTGGATTCTGAATTCTCAGAGTTGTTTTAATTTGCATTTCTCTAATCAGTAGTGATTTAGAGCATTTTTTTCATGACTGTATATAACTTTAATTTCTTTCTCTGAAAGCTGCCTGTTCATATCCTTTGACCATTTATCAATTGGGGAATGACTTGAATTCTTATATATTTGATTCAGTTCTCTATATATTTTAGAAATGAAGCCTTTATCAGAAACAATGGCAGTAAAAATTGTTTCCCAGCTTTTTGCTTTCTTTCTAATCTTGGTTGCATTGGCTTTATTTGTGCAAAACCTTTTTAATTTAATGTAATCAAAATTATCTATTTTGTATTTCATAATGTTCTTTATCTCTTGTTTGTTCATAAATTCTTCTGTTCTCCATAGACCTGACAAATAAAGTATTCTTTGCTCTACTAATTTGCTTATGGTATCACCCATTTTGACTTTATCTTGGTATACAGTGCAAGATGTTGGTCTATGCCTAGTTCCTGCCATACTATCCATCACTTTCTTAAGTCTAGACAATCAACAAAACAAAAAATCCAGTCTCAATTAACAGCTTTTGTTTATTTCTGAGGTGTAAATGTTCACACTGAAAATTTAACAATTAGCACTTTGAGTGGCTCCAGCGCACCCCTCCTTCTATCTCTACATACGCAATTCTTTTTTCGGGGTGGGGCAGGGCAATTGGGGTTAAGTGACTTGCCCAAGGTCACACAACTAGTACATGTGTCAAGTGTCTCAGGTCCTCCTGACCCTAGGGCTTGTGCTCTACTCACTGTGCCACCTAGCTGCCCCTATACACAATTCTTAATCCTAGTGGGGTTGTGACATTCCATCCTTTTGTCTGACTTTTTAAAAAATAATTCTTTGCAGAGATGGTGTGGTATTATGCAAAGAGCAGTATATTTGGAGGTAGAAGACCAGGATTCAAGTCCCAATTCTGCTACTTACTACCTGTGGTAGCAAGTCACTTAAGTTCTCTGGTCCTCAGTTTCTTCATCTGTGGAATTTAGACTAGATAGACTCTGAGTTCATTACCAGTCTAAAGCTTTCATTCTCCTAAGAATGCAATGCTTTTTTATGTATTCTTTAAGTAAAATTCAGTTAAAAGTCATTTTGAAATTTGAGAGGGGAAAGTTTTATGGCATTCTCATAATACCAAGAAATGCCATGGGGTTGTTGCAAGAACCAGGTTAAGAATCATTGGGGTCTAGGATGAGGTAGCAGAGATGGTGGTACCTAATGGGGGCACACGTGTAGGTTGGGATTAGTTTAAGGGAAAGGAACAATATTAGGGAAATATTCTTAATGTATTGACTATATTCCATCTCTAATTCCCATATTTCTCTAAAAGCCAGAATATCTTTCACGAATAAGATATCGGTCCCAAACAATAAGAAAAAAAGAACAGCACATAGCTTTAGATGAGTTAGCTGGAGCATTCCAACTCTGGAGAAGAGTTCAATAGGCCTTTGGTCCTTCAGCCTAGCTCCAAAAAGTGACTGAAAACCATCAGCACCCTTCAGCATTGACCCTCAGAAAACTTGTCTCTGTGCTCGTCTGGTTTATGTTAACTTGACTAAGCTCCATCTGTTCAATTTACATTGTCCAGCTTCTATCATAACTGCAGATTTCTTATTGCTAAGCTTGTAGAAGCATATGATTATCATTATATTTATAGCTTTCTGAACATGTAATTTTAAATGAGAAGCTAAGAAAATACTTATTGGAGAGAGAAGGTTTATTTCTTAGGTCAAAGGCAAGTGATCAAAGTCATAAATTCAGAGGTTCTCTTTGATTCTGAGAACATGATAAGTGCGTGTGTGTGCATGTGTGTGTGTGTGTGTGTGTGCAAGTCTGCACATGAGTGCTTGCATGATTGAGTGCATTGGTCAGTGGTGTGAGACAGTGATAGGTTAGACCTGTGATTTCATTGATGTAAGGAACTTTGAAAGGCAGAACATTAAATTGCTAATGTAGACCTGCCACTTCTACTCTTAAATATTTGTCTAGACCAAGCACCAAGAGGTTAAATGATTTGTTCCAGGTCACATAGTCCAGATCAAATGCAGAACTTGAACTATTATAGGTCCTGAAAATGGTATTTATTCAGCGAGTAGGGAAGAGTTTAAAGATTACATTCTCTAGAAATTTTATATCTATGTTTTGATATAGATATAGATAGATATAAATTGTCTATACAAAATGTATCTTTGTTCCAGTGGGGCCTACAATGAAACATACTTCACTCTTCCATATAGAGAAGTAGGAAGATATATATTGTAAACATTCAATGTCACTCATGCTGTCAGATGTGTTGCTGTTGGTTGGCTTTGGTTGGTTGTTTTTCTTTGTTGCATAGAAGGGTACTATGGGAGTAAGAGGAAGTTATTGGAAAGTAACTGATGTGGGAAACAAAAAGCATCAGTAAAACTTTTTTTTAATTGGCAATTGAAAGTAAAATGTCAGCGTGTTCTGCCAGAAAGGTTGAGAAACTATGACTGTGTTTATTCTTAGACAAGAGGTGAATTCTTTCAGACTGCTTTTTATCGGTTCAGCATTTTGAACATATCTAGTTTTCTATTAATTGAGGAAATTATTCCTTTGCTTTACTCATTCATTCACATTTTGGTGCCTATGACATGACTAGCCCTGAGCTGAAGCCTTTAGGATTGGGGTATATAATAGAGGGAGGTGCTTGGTTCCCATCCAGATGAAGATGACTGCCAGCAGCCCTCAGTAAAATTATGAAGGCAGTGAAATATACCTTTGTCACTCTCTTCCCCTTCTGCTCTCTTCATCGTGGCATTTCCTTCCTTTTCAGTTCAATCCAACAAACACCTGTTAAGTGCCTACTACATGCACTACTAGGATGAAAGTGTCTGCCTTCAAGGACTTTCTGTCCTACTGAAGGCTGACAACCTGCACATAAGGTAATAGATTAAAAATATACACAAAATAATTTCAAGAGGAAGAGACTGCTAATAACTAGGTGGGGTAGGAGAGGGGAGACTAGTGATCAGAAAGGCCTAAAAACTGGCACCTGAGCTATATATAAAAACTTGTTTTTCATGCTGTCCTTTGCTAAACAAACTTATTCAAACAGATGCTAATGGCTAAAGAGAGCTAAATGTATTTTCCTTGAATTTTAGAAACCACCATTAACGCTACAAAATCCTAGAATTTAAAGGTCGAAGTGTCAGTACCATAGCAGAGCTAATAAGGAGATCTGGGGGTAGGGTAGGAAACTTTATTCCCTCCCAACGACCCTTAATCATTTCTTGAAGGTTACCACCTACTTGATCTAGACATGAGGTCTACTTTGGAAATTATAGTTTAGCCTAGACAAGGACAAAAAATTTTTTAAAAAAGATTGAATGTTGCTGAATAAGGGCATACTACTAGAATGTTGGGCTTGACGTTAGAAAATGTTGCGTTCAAATCTCTACTCAGATATTTCCTAGTGCTGTGACTTTGAGCAAAGCATTTAAACTCTAATGGACACCCATTTCCTCACCTGTAAAATAGGTATAATAAGAGCTCCTGCCTCACAGGCTTTTTTAAGGATCAAATGATAAATGAAAACATGTGTCAAGTGCTTTGTGAACCTTAAAGTGCTCAATGAAGGGGAGCAATTAGTATTCTTATCCCAGGTCTACTCTCCCTTGAGAAAATTCAAGCTTATAAACAGGTTAAACTGTCCTTGGCTAGAAAAGGTTTATTTGCTTTATAAAATGATTTGCTTAGAGGTTATTTTAAACATTTCTGCTTCCAATATTTGATTGACATGATTTTCTTTTTTGAAACACATCTATTGCATAAAGCAGGATCTGCCTTTACAGAATTACAAACAAACAAAAAATGTGGGCGGGAGAGATATTGGAATAATTAAAACTGGGCTTGTCTTATTTTTATAGGTGGAAATGGGGAAGGGGATCAAATTTGCCATTCCGTGGGTTTACAAACTTCATATAACAGATGTGTTTCTGAAAAGTATTATGATCACCAAACTTTTGGAAGCTACACGCTCCTGTTCCTTTAAAATATATGATGGATTCTAGCTGCAATATTTGAAAAAACCCTGAGGTGAATAGTTTTGTGATGCAAAAATCCTTTTTCCAATGTGAAAAATGCTTTTATAGCACTTACCCTGCTACTGTATCAGTTTAGTGAGGTGGAATAAGGGAGTGTTGAATGAGGGCAGCACATTGAGTAGAGACAGAATCTTGTCTTAGTGAACCACAGGGAAAGTGCTACCTGGTCAGAACGCCATTGAAGCACATTTCTCTCCCAGTTGCTCAACCAGAAATTGGCATTTCCAAGTCCCACTATCTGAGCTGGCTTTTCGGCCCATTAATGTACCAAGGTATAACATCTCTGACTTGCATGACATTTTTTTTTTGCAGCTGGGTCATACAAATTGCCTGCCCTGGGACAGCCCAGCTTTGGCTGTGCCATTTTGCAAAATGCTGTGAATGCAGAGATGCCACCATAAATCAGTGATCTTGGGAGAATATTCAACCAAACCTGTCAGCATTCAGCATTGTAAAGATTGTAAATGTATCCAGTGAGCTTACAATATCTCAGGCTCCATGTGCAAATATGCACATTAGGCCTTTTATCAATCTTCTCTGGTTGTCCTTTGGAGAGGAGGTAATATTTTCAGAGTTAGCTCTTTATTATCTGTACTCCTAGAGAAAAGTAGTGGTGTAGACAATAAAAAATGGCAGAAATAGAAAAAACAACTTATATTTGGTACTGGAGTATATCACAAGAGTTGTTTTTGTTTTTGCTTTCAATTGTTGATGGAAAAATAATGTTTAACATTTTTTTTGTTGCTAACTTTTGTTTTTATAACACCTTAATTTCCCAGTATATTCCTTCTCCTCCTCAGAGAGCCCTACCTCATAGCAAAGAATAAAAAAAGAAAGAACCCAGAGTTCCCTACTTTGGCAACAAAGGATGGAGGTGTAGTTCAGTCTCATGTCTCATCTGGAGGAAGGGCAGAGAGCCAATAGTTTTTACCTAGTTATTTTCTTAGGATAATATGGACATTAAAGTGCATTCTCTGATCACACAGGACCTAAGAGCAGGGGACAAGCTGGTAGTATTTTGAGTGCCAGAAGAAAGCTAGGTAAATGTGTAAAACTGGCTACAGAGAGCACACATACACATATGATTAAGTGTTTGATGTGTTCATTGTGATGTTAGAGATGAAAATTTAAGTCATTTGAAGTTGTTCTTTAAAGGGAGTTCTAGAATTTTTTTCTTGATTCTGCTTGAGACTTTGTCTCCCTTTACTGTTCTTTGAAGCAATTATAAATCATGTTTCTGCTTCAGCTCTAACTAGGGTTTTCTGAAGGATTTCAGAATGGTAGGAAGTGACCTTCATGCTCGTCTGATCCATCTTTCCCCTATTAGAGATGAAAACAAGGCCTGTATGAAGTACTTTGCCTGAAGTGATAGAAGTAAAAGATGACCAAGCTGAGCCTTAGACCTAGGAGTTCTAAATCCTAATCCAAGTCTCCTTCCCCTAAACTACCCTGCTGCCAGTAGACTCAGTTTTTACCCCAGAATTGTAGCTACTACTATAATTAGAATTGGCTCTGCTAAGCATGGTCAAAAATCCGTCTTCATTTGGGAAGGCAATAACTTTGCTTCCTGCTGGGTTGTTTGGTCCATTTATTAATGATACCCTAGAACCTTTTCCCAAGCCTTCCTTTCTCAGCAAGATGCCACTATTTAATCTAATCTAGCTGTGCAGGTGTACATCAAAGTAAATACCATGCACCCTAAATTAACCACCTAATGATAGGACAAAGTGAGGGGAGGCATTCTGGACGTGCTAGACAGTAAGACAAGAAAAGAAGCATGAGTCAGTTTCAGGATATTGACATTTCATGTTGGACCAAGTAATAAAACATCAAGATAACAGCATCAATGGGCAAAGGAAGCATTGTGCCCATGAGGTCTCTAACTTTAAATGAATCTTTGTCCAAATATATTCATCAGAATACCTACTTTGTAGATTGTTTAGGATCATTTTTCATGAACTCTCTGAATAATCAGATTAATAAAAGGCTTTCTCTTCTCCTGCCCTCCAATAAATAAGCTCTTTAAACTTCTGTAGACTAATTTTTTTAAAGGAATCTTGGCACAGGGAAATGATGTCTGATGGTATTCCTATAATGACAGAAATCGATAGCAGGTAAGAAATTCAAAGCACAGCCTGACACTCACTTCAGTTCCTTTGCAAACATTCCTTATGGGAAAGATGGGTGTTTCCATTCTTAGTCAACCAGCTGCCAATAGAGGCTCTTTGGGGCAATTACCTTTGTTAGCTGGTATTCACATATCAAAGAAAAGGAGTAAAGGAGGATGATTCTTAATTTATTTTCTGAGGATTTCTCTCTTCCCCACTCCTACCCCAGCGAAGAAACACATAGCACAATTGTTTTCTCCATTTGCAAAAAGTATCACACTTGTCTGTCTGCAACCATTACTGGGACCTGTGATCCCTAGCTTCTAGCTTGCTTATTGTATGAGACTGACCAGTCAATTAAACTTATCTGTCTGCAACCAGTCACTGGAACCTGTGATCCCTAGCTTCTAGCTTGCTTATTGTATGAGACTGACCAGTCAATAAAACTTACACCTTCAACTGAGATCTGGAGTAAAGCCAATGAGAACTCACGGCATAGTCCTGTGTGAATATCTCATGGGCATTTGATAGATACTAAAAGCTTCTCTTTACATATCATTATCCCAAAGGCCATGAAATAGGACTGAATTTTAGGTGAGACACCCAAATAATGAGGGCCTCTTAGAAATTCAGTAACTAAAGCCTTATGAATTAAGATCCAGGATGGATTGGTCTTATATGAAATTTCATTCTATACTGAGTAAAGTGAGTTATTATGATATTTCACTGTCTTATTGGCACATTCTTCATGAAAGAAATAAAATGTCATGTTTTTTGTTAATAAAACCCATGACCTCTCATCTTATATATTCATTTCTTCTCAGAGATTGATTCACCATTCCGTGTAGGATGCTATTCAGAGCTCTCAGATAAGAAAGAATAGCCAGGCCTCAGCCATAATATTGAATCCGCCCTTTATGATGCTTTCTTAGAAATAATGCCTTTGCTTGGAGCTGGCCTCCAAAATGAACAAAAAGGATCCCTTGTGGTTAAAGCCTGGATGTCTGCTCTGCAGAGGAACTTAAGTCTTTCATTTGTCTATGAGACCATCATAATCCTCCATTTTAGTCATAAAAGGGAGTGCATTATCTTTTGAAGAGAGGCAGATTGACTCTGATTGGCTTTGATTAATGCAACATGGTCCACATCAACTGTCCCCATAGCAAATTTATGTTGTTATCCCATGCTAGTATATTATAACTAAATGTTTAATAGTGTGCGCACACACCAAAGTGATTATCATAGCAGTAGCCTTATAAATGAGCACTGCAACATATGGCTTGCAATTGAAAATGATAGTTACTTATACTATAAAAATTGGATGTTCTTTCTCCTCTCTCAGTTTGCTTTTTAAGCATTCCTTGTTAGTTTGCTGTATGAGCTCTTTATTTAAACAACATAGTGAGATTCACATGAAAGCCAAGAGGAGGAATGGAGTTTGAGAGGCAGTGTGGGGCAGTGGAAAGACTATTGGATCTGGAATCAGAGGACTTGGATTCAAATCCTGTCATTTCCTGTGTGACCTTGGGGAAAGTTGCTCAACCTCTCTGGACCTCAGTTTCGTCATATGTGAAATGTTGAGGTTAGACTAGATGTCCTCAAAGGTCCCTTTGAGCTCTAAATCTGTCAACAATGTGGGGGTGCCAAGCATTTTCAGTGTCTGCTTATGGTACCATGTCCCACAAATAGGCTGGTAGGGAAAAAGCATCAGTTGTGAAGTTGAAAGCCCTGGATTTGAATCCTGGATCTTGTGATTTGACTTCTAAGCCTTAGTTTCCTTTTCTGTAAGAAATGAGAAGGGGCAAATGATACTTGCAAAACCTGCCTCATAGGATTGTTATGGGGGACATATTTTGCAAACCTTAAAGTGTTACGTAAATTTAGATTTTTCAGTTTTCTCAATCTAAAGAATGGAAGTCTTGAATCACTCTCTATTTTTGACTTAAATCTATTCAAGGGCGTGCTAGCAAATATTTAACAGGTTTCTGGGGTCAGGAAAAGGTACCATCACACTTTTTAGTTTAGTTAAGCATTATTAAGTTTAGTATTTTTGACATTTTATTCATCACTTTCTTTAGCATAGTCAGCAAAATAATAAATCAAGCTCTGATTTCCGAGATGTAAATGAGCACACTGAAAATTTAACTCTCCCCTGGCTCCAGGACACCCATGGATACTGTAGAATTCATGTGCCTGAAGTATCTACTAGCATGTTTCCTCATCATCGTCATCAGTAAAGAGTCACTGAACACACATTTGAAGTAGTACTTTCCTTTCCTTTGTAGTCCTTTCCTGGGGAGAACCTTAGAATATCACCCCTGTTTTAGACAATTGCTAGGTGGGCAAGAAAAAATAATTCTGGTTATAAAATTCTTTATTAAACATTCCTTAAACAGTGAAAACAAATTTTTTTTGTTGTTCTTCAGTCTCATCTAACTCTTCTTGACTCCATTTGGGGTTTTCTTGGCAAAGATACTAGAATGGTTTGCTGTTTCCTTCTCCAGCTTATTTTGCAGAGGAAGAAACTGAGGTAAAGGGGGTTAAGTGACTTGCCCAAGGTGACGCAGCTAGTATCTAAGACCAGATTCGAACTGAGGAAGATGAGTCCACTGTGTCACCTTAAAAACTTTAAAGAATCACCAAGGGCTTGTACTGGATATTGTAGAGTATCTGACTGAGGCCCTGCCTGTTTCTGATCACAAGATCGTAGGTCTAGAGCTAGAAGAGACTTCAGATACCATCTGCTCCCCACTTCCCCCACAGATGAGGGAACTGAGGCCCATGGAAATTAAGTGATTTGCTCAAGATCACAAAGGTAGTAAGCATCGCAATGGAATTGTAACCTAACTGCAGACTGAATAATTGAAAGAGATTTTATTCAATCCATTTACAAAGCGCCGAACACTGTGCTAAACACTAGGAAGGCAAATACAAAAGCAAGGACGGTCTCTGCCCTCAAGGAACTTACTTTCTGAACAGTAACCATGGTATTTATATAATTCTTTAAGGTTTGCAAAGCACTTTACAAATATTATTTTGTTTTATCCACTAAGGAGGATGGTAGCCAGAGAGGGGCATTGTCCAGGAACAATGTCAGAATTGATTAGATTTCTGGTAGAATGGAAAGAGAGTAGAGGTGAAGGTTGGGAGATACCAAGGTTCCAGAGACTTTGTACCTCTCCTGTTCCCCCAAAGGAAGCATCTGAATAAAATAAAAACAAAAAGTGGTATATTGAAAGCACGTTCACATAGTGCCCTATGAGGGCTGCATACGTCCTATGGCTGTGTACATACAAGGTCTTCACTGTGTAATGGTCTTCTTTGTAGAAAGACATCTTTTCTTTAAAACAAACAAATACAGTCTGATTTATGTTGAAAAGAGAGAGGGGGGACAGGCGAGGGTGGGGGGATATAGTAAAAAAAACACAGCACATTTTTTTCAGCTGAAAATGATGATACGATCTTAGTCTGCATCTGTAGAGAGGCGGTGCCAGAGCAAGTGAAGTTACAGTCCTACTGTATTCAGTTGTGGTCAGACCACATCTGGAGCGTTGTGTTAAGTTCTTTCTGTCATATTTTAGAAATGACCTTGACAAGTTGGAGCAGGTTTTAGCTCATGAGGGGACTGGCAACTATGCCATGAGCAGGAACTGAAGATATTTATTCTGGGGAAAAAACTTAGGTGGGATATTATAACTATCTTCAAGTATTTGCTAGACTGCCCAGTGGAAGAGGGATTTAACTTTTGGGGGGGAAGGGAAGGGAATCTGGTTTGAGAAAGTGGAACTAGGAACAATGAATAGAAGTTGCAAAGGTAGATTCTAATCTATCATGCCCTACAAGAAAGTAAGAGGAAAGGGGATAAGGGTGAGGGAGTGGGGTGATAGAAGGGAAGACAGACTGGGGAAAGGGGCAATCAGAATTTATGCCATCTTAGGGTGGAGGGGAGGGTAGAAATAGGGAGAAAATTTGTAACTCAAAACCTTGTGGAAATCAATGTTGAAAACTAAAAATATTAAACAATTTTTTTTTAAAAAAAGGTAGATTCTAAACTTCAATTAAAAACAAAACAAAACAACCTTCCTAGCAATTAGAGTTATCCAATAGTGGAATGGATTGCCTTGGAAATTTGTGAGTTCTCCATCATTCTAGATCTTTAAGTCCAGGTTCATGGCCAATTGTCAGAGAGTCCCTGGAATGTAATAGACACTTAATAAATGTTTCTTTAATTGTAGAGACCTCTTCTTCAGGTATGACTAGATGATCTCTATGGGCTTTTCTAACTTGGATATATAGCCTTATAACTTTTCTTTCATTTCTTTCGTTCTTTCACCTTTTTTCTTTCATTTTTCATAGATAGGTAGAAAAAGTGTTAAGCATGTACTATGTACCAGGTGTGCTAAACACTAGAAAAACAAGTCAAAAAAGGCAATCCCTATACTCAAGGAACTTCTATTCTGAGGGGGTAAGATAACACATAAAGATGGGGGGAAGTGGTGGGGGATGTTGGAGGGAAGGAGTAATTCCTTAAACTATTGGTGAGGAGATGGAGAAATCTGGAGAGTAGAGAAGAGATGAAAAAGAAAAGAAAGCATGGATATCCTGGGCTCTTAATGGAAGGTGGCCCCAGGCAGGAGTTCACCAATCAGAGGAGAAGGTAAAGGAGAGCGGGGATTTCCAGGCTGACAAAGCTGCTGGTGAAGAGAATCCAGAGTCAGAAGTGGAGCCCAAAGAGAAGCTAAGTCCCAAGCGCTGTGCCATTACTGAATGGTAGAAAGGAGAGAAGCTCAAAGAGCATCCACTTAAGCTTCTTGCCTAAAGATCAATGCAACTGTGCTCACTTCCTTAGCCAACACAAGCATCCCTTCAGCTCCTCACTATCAACAAATGTAGTCTGGTATATGCAACAAAGGTAGGTGTTTTCAGCTCAGCAGAGCACTTTGACCTTCTGTCTCATTTTAACTATTTGTAGAACAGTAATAATAAATGAGGTGGCTTATGTTGGTAAAGGTGGCCCAGTAGATAGAGTGCTAGGCCTGGAGTCAAGCAGATTCATCTTTCTGAGTTCAAACCCTTAGACACCTACAAGCTGTGTGACCCTGGGCAAGTCACTTAACCCTGTTTACCTCAGTTTCCTCATCTGTAAAATGAGCTGGAGAAAAAAATGTCAAACCACTCTAGTATCTTTGCCAAGAAAACCCCAAATGGGGTCATGGAGAGTCAGATGTGACTGAACAGCAAGTGAACAATTAGTACATGTTGGTGAAAGGCACTGAGGATATTGGAAAAGGTAGGAAGGGTTTCTGGTACGAGACAACTCCACTCTGCCTCCAGGCCTCTGTAGGTCTCTTGGACCTGTTAGAGTAGCACTCATCCTCCACTCTCTTCCAGTGAGATGGTACTATTAGCAAACCCTAAGGTAGGCAGATGCTCTGAACAATAACAGGTAGGAGCTTTCTTTGGGGTTTGTAGTATCCATTCACTTTTTTCAGATTGAGCCATTGTATAAAGAGAGAGATGGTCAGAAGTACTGTCAACAATGTTTTATGTATTTTCCCTCTGGTAATAAACATTTTTCACCTACTGAAATGTTTACCAGGTATATGATCTGATTTCTATTTATATTTTCCCAGAACTACATGTTCTGGGTTACCAGCTATCTGCTGTCGCACTTGGTTTGCTTATGTTTTTTTTTTCCCAGCTAATTTTAGCAAATGTAGAGACCAAGTCTTTGAGGTAAGTCAATTTACCTTTCTGAGACTTGGCTTTCTTATTTGGAAAACTGTGATTAAACTTGTACTACCTCAGAGTGTCATTGTGAGAAAAATGATCTGTAGACATTAAAGTGCTAGAAACATGAGTTATTTTTAGATTTGGGGTGTGTGTGTGTGTGTGTGTGTGTGTGTGTATGCATATGCATTTTATACACAGATTCACATTTGGTTGGTTTTGGGTAGCCCCAAAGTTCTAATCCTGGGTTTCCTTATTTAGAGGCACCCAGAAATACATTCCATCTCTCCCAAGTTTTTGGGGGGTATCTGACGTTCCAAACGACACTGGAAATTGGAAAATATGAATAGACAGTAAATGTCTAGCCAGGAGGCTGTAACGTTCTTGAACTGGTCCTATGATAGCTGAGCTTCAAATTAACACCACCCTTTGTACTTGGCCTCTGTCAGGGTGCAGCAAGTGCTGGAAGTGCCCCTCGTGACTCAGAATTAAAACAACATTGCCCATGGAGTTTTTAAGCAGCTGACTTTTGGAAATGATTTGTCTTCTCAATATTTGTTGGCCCTGCCCATTTTGCCGGATTCCCATGCCTCCATCTGTTTGCCACCCCCATCTACTCCACCTTCTCCTAAGCTCAGTAACTGAGACAATCCAGTCATCTGCCTACCACAGATATACCCACTCAGTGTTTTCCCCAAAACACTGATTCTTATGAAAACTAATCCAGGAGGAAATTCTTTGTTACAAAGACAAAAAGTATATTGAATTTCTTTTTTGACCACAACTCAATTTTCCTTAGGCTTACTACCTGGCTTTCCTTTGGCTCTGGGCAGATGAAGAAGAGGATTCCATTCATAGTTGTTCTCCGGCACAATATTCTAATGTGCAGATGGATCTCTGATATTATAGATGGGTATATAGTTCTCCAGTAATATAGAACACCAGCCATCCTATGCGACCTTAGCCCATGTTCCCTTCTTCCCAAGTTTGCCACCCAACATTCTGGGGACCTTCCTAAGTATTCTCTTTACATTGCATGGCTACGAATGGTACATGCACTCTGTTCTTTAGTTATCCCTAGATCTCACACTCTGATCAACCTATCTTTTTCTTTTCCAGTCATAGATTTATTTTATGAAATCCTTTGTACCATATTTCACTTGTAATTCCTGCAATTCCAGCACAAAGATGAAGAAGGTGGACTTGGTACCATTATCTCAATCCAATACAGCTTCCTCTTTCAGTGGGGAATGTGAACTGCTAACATTCTCACTCTGATTGGCAACACAGCTTTGAAGCCCCTGAGGGGGACCTGCTTCCTTGATCAGCTGTTGCCAGCCGCTGACCTGGGGAGTTAAAGAAGTGGACCCATGTCACCTGCTTTGTTCCTTGTGAAGGTTGAGATGAGGTTCATTCATCCACTGTGCACAATAAAGAAAACATGAAAAGGCAGTGAGGGGTGTGTGGAGTGATGAGAAAGAATGCTGCAGGCAAGATGAAAACTGAACCCACTTTCTACCCATAGCAAGTGCAAACAAATGCCTCACTTCAGTGGAAGTGATAAGACAAATGTCCCATATTTAATCGAAAGCAACAATGAAAATAAAGAGAGCTAATTTTGAGGTTTCACTTACTTAGGTGATACTTCCCCTTCCTTAGAGCTTTTCATCATTTTCTCTAGGGCCCATAAATGCCTAGTCTTTTAAAGAGGTCTTGGTCTCCCTTATTTTTATCATTGGCATTTGTCTCGCCCTCGATTACTGCCAATATCAATATCACATCCATTTTCTGTCATAGGTGATAGTAGGATTTTGTCATAACTTTTATAACCATTCCACGCTAGAACTTAGAAAGTTTAATGACGTCTTTCTTAATATATGTGGGTAACAACAAGTTGAGATCACTTTGGGGTAAAATTTTTGTTAATGTGGTAATGCTTTTGGTCTCATAATTTTGTAAGTTCTCCTAAATCAGAGTCCTGTCTATATTCTATCCACTATAACTTGGTTTTGGGTTTTTTTGCTTGTTTTTTGTTCCTATGATTTCATTGGTACGGGGAACTCCTAAATATGGATATTTTGGTCTCTGATTCACTAACTCTTTTCGGTAACTCAGATGGCTGTCTAGGAGCTTAAAGGGTTAAGTGGATGGCCTATGGTCACACAACTATTACACATCGGAAAAAGGACTCAAATCTGCATCTTTTTTACCCTAAGGCAAAGCCCTCTCTCCCTCCCTCTCTCTCTCTCTCTCTCTCTCTCTCTCTCTCTCTCTGTCTGTCTGTCTCTTTCTCTCTCTCTCTCTCTTGTGATACCATACCTCTCTATATACCATACTATTTCTCAATTCATTATCTCATTACTGCATATTTATATATTTACATATATATTTACATATCTATCTAGTTCTCTCTGAAGAACTTTGGAACTGATTGTATGATATGGGAGAGGCTGGCACAGGACCACCCAGTATGGTATAGTCTCATCGAAGCAGGCACTGTGCTCTGTGAGCAAAGCAGAATTGCAGCAGCTCAAAAGAAACATGAGATGTATAAATTTAGAGAATCCACCCCAAATGTTCACATGGACTATTTGTGGCCAAGCTGTGGTAGAGCATTCTGAGCTCGTATTGGTCTGATCAGCCACAGCTGCACACATTGTAACTTGACTCTAACATAGCGATGCCATTTTAGTCCTCTTTGAGAACAAAGGACAACCACCACCATGTCTGTGTGTCTGTCTATCTATTTGAAATCGGAGGTAATCAGGACAATTGTTATTATCCCCATTTTATAGGTGGTAAAACTGAGGCTTATAACTATTGATTGGTACGCTTTTCCAGCACACTTTTCCTGCTGCCTCCTCGTTCTTCCATTTCATTCAATTAAATAAATCATTACTTGATATGTGCAAGGTATTGAGGTTGGAAGGGTTAGCAAGATGCAGTATCAGCCATAAATAAGCTTTCAGTCTGCAAGGGTAGATAAGACAGGAACATAAATTGAATAACAAAGTAGTATGTTATAGGTTCAAAAAGTGATCTGACTTGCAGGAAATAATGAAAAGTGAAGTGAGCAGAGCCAAGAGAAAATCTGAGTGACAGCGATATTGTTCAAAGAACAACTGTGAACAACCAAGTTATTCTGAGTATTATAAATACTCCAATCAGCTACAAAGGCCTTGTAGGAAAGTGCTTTCCTCCTCCAGAGAAGGAAGTGAAAACAGAGCAGTATGCATAGGATGGTTTTACAATATTTATAAATCTGTGTCAGATGGTAGCCTTCTTTAATGTAAGATGGGGAGGGAGATTGTGTGAAACTTAAAATGTAACAAAAAATAAATTAAATAAAATTCAAAAAGTTATCTGAGAGCTCTGAGGAGAGGTAGAATACTTAGACACACTTTTGAGAAGTTGAGACCTCACAAGATACCATAATCAGATCCACGTAGGGTTTCATAGGTATAAAATAATCAATGCTATGCCTTGGGTTATAACCAGAACTCTCTCTCTCTGGCAAGAATCTGGTTGTTTTCATGTCTGACAATTGAAATAAAGCAATCAGAAGATTGGGGTTCAAAACCTGGCTTCCCCATTAACTTGCTGTGTTGCTATAGGTGAATTACTTCAGATCTCTGGGGCCTCAGCTTCAACTGATGATCTCTAAGGTTTCTTCTAGTTTAAATTTGTGATCTGATGATTATCCTTAGTCCTACAATCCTATAGGTCTGGAAGAGCATGTTTGCACTCTGCTAGTATTTAAACTTCGAACTTAGCCCTCAAATTCATGAAGAGTGCATCTAAGTTGCATCTAATTGGCTATTCAGTTGTTTTTCAGTTGTGTCTGACTCCTCATGACCCCAGTTGGAGTTTTCTTGGCAGAAATCCTGGAATGGTTTGCAGTTTTGTTTTCCAGCTCATTTGACAGATCCAGAACTAAGGCAAACAGGGTTAAGTGACTTGCCCAGGGTCACCCAGCTAGTAAGTGTCTGAGGTTACATGTGAACTCCAGGCCGAGCACTCTATGACACCTATACCAACAGCAATACAAAAAGAGTGATAGTCTTCAGCTAGCTTCTATTGATGTGCTTCTTACAGCAGTGGAAGAGGTGGAAGCATGGGGTGGAGAGGCAGGGGACACAACATTTTGGTTTCAAATCTTTTTGAAGCTGTTTGGCTTTCACTGCAGTTTTGAAAAAATTACAAAAATTAAAATAAAGTCCTGAATATATTATGGTTTCTTGGCCAACAACCAGGCTTTCTGGCACATGGAGACATACCGTACAGTTAGCATGACTCTACATCTTGTGTTAAACTCAAACCCCCACCCTTCCTCAAGTGTCTAGGGCCATTCTCAGATGCAGTAGTCTAACCAACTGGCTCCATCCAGACCTGCTGCCTCCCCTGCCCCCAAAGCTTATTTATTTTTTCTGAAGTATGGAAGCAAATGAGAATAATCAAACAAGCCGGCCCAAGCTATATAAATTATTTTGATGGATTTACATATTTTGGCATTTCTCAAATAGCCACACAATCAGTGTGATATATCACTATGGACACAGACCATTAGGAACAACACTGTTATGTAGTAATTTCTCTTCCATGAAGTGTTTCATTTGGAAGCATTGTCAAAACAATCCCTGGCAAAGTCAGTGTTGTGCCATTTCACATGTGTTTAATTATGGCCAAAAAACCAAAAGTATGATATTAGTCCAGCATCTCAAAAATCAATCAGGAATAACAGGAAATCCTGAGAGCCATTTGTATTTGGGTTCCCTTCTGCCTATAAGCAGCAATTGGTTCCAGCTTCACAGAGAGGTGAGAGTCTAATTGGTGTCAGGTACAATAACAGACCTTCAACTGGATTACTCACCATAGCAGGCTGATCAGGAGTCTGACACAGAAAAACAACAGTAGAAGTGACTTTTTGGTCTGCACTTGTGTTTTTATTACTAATCAAACTGAGAAGAAAGCTTCATGGCTTTACGAAAAGTCAAACAGATTATTTTCCTCTTTCTTTCCTCAAATCACATGGGCACAGTAGGTAGGTAGGTAGTACGGGAGAGAGAATACTTCATTTTGAGGCAGAGGTTCTGGGTTAAAAAACCAGCCCTACTACGTCATTCCAGTGTGATCTTGGATAATTGGTCAATTGATCAATCGATCAACAAGCATTTAGTAAGGTCCTACTATGTGCCAGGCATTGTGTCAGGTACTAGGCTCCCATTCCAACAGAGGAGACATCAAGGACGTACGAGCATAAACAGAATTCGTTAGGGAGGGTGGGCATTAGTACTTGGGGAGACGAGGAAAAGATTCACATAGAAGGTAGTATTTTGTGTCTTGGAAGAAGAGAGGGATTCTATGAGGTGGAAGAGAGAAGGAACCATATTTCTGGTGTGGAGAATGGCCAGTAAGAAGGCACAGAGATAGGAATGAATCGTCATCTGTGAGAAAGAGAGAAGGCCTGTTTGGCTGGATTGCAGAGTGAAAGGATGGGAGCAGGAAGTAGTATGCTGTAAGGCTGGAAAGATAGGTTGGGGACAGGTTGCGAGGGAATTTAAGTGATTGATTGAAAGAAGAGTTTCTATTTCGTCTTAGCTGTCGTAGGAAGCTACTGGAATTTGAATATGGGAGTGACATAGTCATAACTGTGCTTCAAAAAAATCACTTTGATGGCTGTGTGGAAGACAGACTGGAGTGGGGAGATAATGGAGGTAGCTGTTGTCATTTAGTCATATCTGACCCCTTTGGGGATTTTCTGGGAAAAGATACTGGAGTGGTTTGCCATTCCTTTTCCAGCTCATTTTACAGATGAGGAAACCGAGGCAAACAGAGTAAAGTGACTTGCCTGGGGTCACATAGCTAGTGTCTGAGGCTGCATTTGAACTTAAGTCTTCCTGACTCCAGACTGGGCACTCTATTCACTGTACCACCAGGAGAGGAAGCCAATAATATGGCAAAAAGTCTTCCTGACTCCAGACTGGGCACTCTATTCACTGTACCACCAGGAGAGGAAGCCAATAATATGGCAAAAATCTTAGTAATGGAGGTATGAACTAAGGCGGTGACAGTGTGAGTAGGGCAAAAATGGCAAGATTTGATGACTGTTTATGAGGGGTGAAGAAAAGGGAGGAGTCAAGGAAGATACCAAAGCTATGAAACTGAGTGACCTTTCTAGATCCTGGTTTTCTTTTCTTCTGTAAAATGAAGGCATCAAGTGAGATGATCTCTGAGGTTGTTTTCATTTCTAAATCTCTGATTCTAAGGATCTGCAGAATGAAAAAATCAAAGCAAGGCTAAGATTCTTTAGACATGGAACTTGGATGGTGAACGAATCGTGTCCAACAAGCATTTATTAATTGTCAACTACATGCATGACTCTGGGGTTACACAAGAAATGATGAAATGAACTAGTCCTTGCACTCAAGGACCTTTCAATTGAGGGATATAAACAGCAGCATCGCTAGCCCTGCCAGAGGCATGGGCTGTTAGCGTTTGCAGAAACAACAGACTGATCCCTTGCCACCCTTTAGTGCAAAGTAACAGATCACTGGGGCCTGAAGTTAAGAAAGTTCCATCAACTAGGCCAGATTGGCTTTGCATCTTTAGGAGGTTTATTTACCTGGTGGGGAGACAAAACTGAGATAGATGAGCTTTAGGAGAGAGGGACAAGGACAGAGGTATGCTTAAGTTTTCTTGGCAGATAACCAAGACATCAAAACATGCTGATATGCTGAATGGAGAGATAAGCATGGCTTTATTTGGAATGGATCGGAGTTCTTTGAGCTGTGGTAGAGGAAGAAGGAAGAAGGATTAGGCACCCTGGAATCTGAGATGTAACCAAAACAAAGAGAATTTCCAAGTCAATGAGTGATTTCTATGTAACACTAGGACTAGTGTGTCAGTGCCATTTTGAGTACCTCTTCTCATACTCTAACTAGTTTAGTAAGTCATACTATGTAGAACATATAACCTTCCTTCCTCCCTACTGCTAACTTCTAGAAAGTAGAAGGAATTTGTCTGCTGATTTCTTTTTTTTATTTCTTTTTGGCAGGGAAATCGGGGTTAAGTGACTTGCCCAAGGTCACACAGCTAGTACGTGTCAAGTGTCTGAGGCTGGATTTGAACTCAGGTCCTCCTGACTCTAGGGCCGGTGCCCTACTCACTGTGCCACCTAGCTGCCCCATTGTCTGCTGATTTCTAAGTTAAACAACACTACAAGGTCAACTCAGTCTTTCGAATCCCTAGACCTCAAAGCATTTCAACCAGCAGTTTATCCCTAAGGAGATACAAATGAAAAGAAAATAAATAACATCCCTACTGTACAGTTTTCACTTAAGATAAATCATTTCTCAGCCACCTGCCTACAAACTGAGCCTAATTCATTGTTCCACCTGGAAGGTAAAGGAGAAGGATCAAGGTTGGGGGTAAGGTAACAAAGGCATAAGGAAGTAAAGACTGGTCATACAATTAGTGGTTCCGAACTTGTGGGCTCAGACCCTTGGTGGAAGACATGGAGGTATTACAAGGGCTCTTTGAATCTATATATACACCAAAACACTGACATTTTAATCTTTATTTATCTCTAAAGATATATAGCATGACAATATAATAAGCATACCTTCAGTCAACATGATAAATGACACAGCTTGCATGTTATACAAGTACCTGCCAGAGAGGTGACTGTGAAATATTTTGCTATTAAAAGAGGGCCTAGGGGCAGCTGGGTGGTGCAGTAGGTAGAGCACTGGCCCTGGAGTCAGGAGGACCTGAGTTCAAATCTGACAGATGCTTAACACTTATAGCTGTGTGACTCTGGGCAAGTCACTTAATCCCAATTGCCATGCAAAAAAAAGAAAAGAAAAGGAAGAAAGAGGGCCTAAGACTCAAAAAGGTTGGGAACACTGGCCTAGATTACAAGGTAGAATTTCTCTCCTCATGCCTGGAATGCTCTCACTCCTCAGCTGTGCCTACTGACTCCCCTGGCTTCCTTTAAGTTCCAACTAAAATCGCTTCTTTTACAGACAGCCTTTCCTTACTCCTCTTGTCTCCACTTTGTTAGTTATTTCCCATTTATCTTATATATGTCTTGCTTTGTATATACTTGGTTGCGTATTGTCTCTCCCATTAGATTATAAACTCCTTGAGGGCAGGTACTATCTTTTGCTTCTTTTTGTATGCCCCATGCTTAATACAGTTCTTGACACCTCGTAGGTACTTAATAAATATTTGCTGATTGATTAGTCTTTCTCTCATTCATTTAACCGATATTTACTGAGTGTCTACTGGATATATGGGACTGTCTTAGCACAATATTAAGAAGTATAAGATAAGGTCCTGATCCCATGCTGTAGAAAAATTACAACCCCAGAACTTCAGTTCCCACCCAACTACCAGAGCCCTTCCTCACTCCTGTCTTTATTCTCTCTATGTATATACTTATCTATGTACATGTCTCCTTTAGTAGAACCTGAGCTCCATGAGAGCAGGGCACTTATAGTTAGGAAGATGAAAGTCGTATGTCTGAAACATTAAATAATAAAGGTAGTAGATGAATTATCAAATGGGCTGACATCACCAGTGCCTGGTGCTTGGCTATTTTTAAAGTGGACTAGAAAAAATTGCTAATTTAATCACTTGTGACAGCTTCTGAATCAAACCACCAGACTCATTCATGTGCAAAATTATCCCTCTTTGAGAGTATGGACTAGAAGAAACGTGGAAAGTAAAGCTTTATGGGACCCAGCTTGATCTCACACTCAGGCTGCTGATAGGTTTACCGAGACTTCCTCAATGAAGGTTGCTATGCCATCTCTGGGATCATCCTGCCCGGTATCTTTTGGGACGTTGGTTTCCATTAGAGATAAATGCCTTGGGATTCATCCCTAATTGCTTTGCACAGCAGAAGCTCTCTCTTTGTTCTGTCTAGAAGTCTCACCAAAAGCATTTTTAATATTGAGCTGATAAGTTGCTTCAGGCCTCTAGGAGGTCTTGGCCTTCTCCCAGCCAGCCTCCTATGGAGCTGCTTAACCCTCATTCTCTGGGAAGTGATTATCTCAGTCATGTAACACATGGATTTCTCTCCTGATGATGACCTCACTGACTCTGCCCCTCCAACTTGTCAAACAGCTCATATCCATCTAGGATTTAAATCAAGTCAAAGCTCCAGCATTCCACTGCCAGATTAATCTTCCCCAAACATTGCTTTATCACATCAATGTTGACTCAAAAACTTCCAGTGGCTCCCTATTGGCTACTATTTCAAATTCAAATTCCTTCACTGGCTTTATTTTATCCATATACTCTTTTTTCTCACTACTCCTCCAGGCATATGTTCCTCTCCAGTCAAGTCAGTCAATTCACTGTCCCCGAATATGCCTTGCTGTTTTCTTGTGGAAAGTGCACGGGGTTTGAAGTCAGAGCACCTAATGTTTGAATTTTGGCTTTGCTCCTTACTAGCTACATGACCTAAGTCAAATTATTTCACTTCTCTTGGCATTGCTTTTTTATCTGAAAAGTAAGAGAGGTGTAAGTAAGATGATCTCTAAGATCCTTAAAATTCTGGATCCTGGCAACTATAAATTCTGCCCAAAGACCCAGGTCTTTAGGCTTGTCTCCCTCTTCTGTGCCTCTTGCCAGACCGTACTCTCTTACCCCTGCCACTGATTTGGGGTGTTCAGGGAGGACTAGCACCTCTGGTGTGAGGGCTTACTGACCCCTTTTCGGGGCTGCTCATCCACCTTTGCTGTTCATCTTTCCCCCAGGAAGCTGTAGCACATGCAACAGTCACACTCAGCATTTCAGCAGGTGGGCTAAACCAGGCTGAAGGTAACTGACAGGCCTCAAACCCATTCGTGAATTAGGGGGATGTCTGCCCCAACATGTGAAGACTTGACCCTGTGGAATGGGCAGATGACAACAATTTGTTTCAATGGCCCTGAAGGCCGCTGAAGCTTAGTGCTTGGCCAGACATTGGAGACACCAAGGTCATCCACTGCACCCCAGGCCATTGGCAGCCAATCTGACTTTTATCTTGCCTGTGGACTTCGATCACTCTGGAAGAGAAAGTGAGGCTGGCGACTTTACATTCTGCCTCACTTAAATAGAGACATGACCCCTTGAAGTCACTGGTCCTAAAGCCCTAGCTTCAGATTCTCCAATCAATGAAGTTTTCTCTTCCTCCTGTATCCTGTTTCTTTTCTAGATTCCTACCCTAATTGTAATTAGGAGCATATGATATTTAGCCCATTATTATGCAGCACTTGTTTCACACATATTAGTTTTGACACTAAGCTTAACCACTTTCCTTATTTGTCTTCTGTTCAAACCATTGTTTGAACCTAGTACAGTGCACATTGTTCTTCAATAATTCAGGGGTCTATAATTTCAATGACACAGATCTATAAGTTAGCAGATGATCTTCAATGCCAGTGATCCTTGCTACTGGGGGCACCTGAGACTGATGGATCGCTTGAGTTTAGGAACTCTGAGCCTTGGTAGGGTTAAAGCCCGGTTAGGTGTCTGCACTAAATCTGGCACAAATATGGTGAGCCCCCTAGATAGGTGGGCCACCAGGCTGCCTAAGGAAGGCTAAACTTGGCCTGGGTCAGCAGTAAAGCAGGCCAAAATTCCTGTGAACATCAGCAGTGGGATCGGGCCATGCGTGAGCTCTGCACTTAAGCCTGAGAGACAGGGGGAACCAATCACCAAAAAAAAAATCCCTCTGCAGCCAATCAACAAGCATTTGATAAGCATCTTCTATGTGCCATCAACTATATATATCTAGACATAAAATGAGACAGTCCCTGTACTCAAGGAGCTGACATTCTATGGAGGAGAGACATTATGTATCATATAAATGCATACCAAAGAATAATATAATGTTATATACACACACATATATACACACATATATGTATATACATACATACTATATATACATATGTATATATACATACACACATATATACCAAATGGCTGTGGGAATTAGGAAAGGCTTTATGAAGGAGATGCCATTGCAGCTCAACTTTAAAGTTAGAGTTAATTAAAGTTAATTAGGCAGAAGTGAGGAGAAAGTATATTTGTGGCGTTGGGGACAGCCTATGCAAAAGTATAGTCATAGGAGATAGAATGTCATGTGTGAAGAACATGAAGGCCAGTTTGACTAGACAAGCCTATATGAAGGGAAGTAGTGTATTAGCCTAAGTTGGAAGGAATCCGGTTGTGACATGTTTCAGTGTCAAACCAAGGAATTTTTATTTGATTCTAGAGGCATTAGGGAGCCAATAGAGTGTACTGAGCAGACATGGTCAGACTTATCATTTAGGAATATTACTTTGGCAGGTGTGTAGAGGGTGAATTGGAGTGGGGAGAGACTTGAGGCAGAGATACTAATTAGGACTATTCCAGTATTCCAGGTGAGAACTGATGAAGGCCTAAGCTAGGGTGGTGGCTAGAGGGTGGAGAGAAAGGGAATATATATGAAACGTGTTGTGGAGGTAGAATCAACAAGTCATTGCAATTGATTGGATATGTGAGGGGAGAGAGGGTGAAGAATCATGGATGGCCCCAAGGCTGTGAAGCTTCATGAGCAGAAACCTCATGGTACCTCCACAGAAACAGGTGAGCTCAGAAGAGGTCAGTCCCATGATGAGCTTCTCCAAACTTAGCTAGGCTGGTCCTTAAATAACAAGTACCTAGTTAATCTCTGGGCTGGTACTTGGAGCCAGAACCTGGGGTCCTAGATTTCAAGGTGGAAGAGACTTCAGAAACCATCTTGTCCAAGCCTCTCATTTTACAGATGGGGAAACTGAGATCCAAAGGAGTTGAGTGATTTACCAAAGGTCACCAGGTATCAAGTGGCAGAACTTGGTTTTACACTCAAAAACAGTTGCATGAAGTTCAACACTTTAAGTTGAGTGTCTTCCCACTATACCATGATGCCTCTCATGAACCTGCCAGAACTTGGTTCTGTTGGCAATGAAATGGTTTCATTAAAAAGGCATTGAACATGTCAGTTAAAAAGACTTAGCCTGTATTCACTGAAAGGAGAACAAAAAGGAAAAAATCTACAGCACTGACTAACCCTCCAGAAAATGAACCTGGACAAACTTCATATTTCTAGAAATATAGATGAAAAGTTCATTTTTCCCTTTCCAGTTGTAACAAAGTATGTTGGATTCAGGGGCCCATTATCTGCATGCTTTGCTGGTGTGGTAGGAGCCAGCTCTCATGAATCACTTTTTGTCACGTCAGTTACCTCATTGCCATTGTCCTCTATCACATCCGAGGGAATCTGGCTGTGGGAATTCCTATGGGGATGCATAAATAACTGAGGAATCTATGAAGACAAAAGGGGAATCAGAAAGGATAGAAATGGAATGGGGTTGAAGATGTACAACACTTTCTATTTCAAAGAAATAAGAATCTAGAAAATGTATAGGAGAACCAAAGACAGGCTCTCTCCTCTTGATCTGCCTCTAATACTTTTTCTTAAAACCCTTCCTTCATCTGGGGTTGTCATCAGGACCTCACTCCTGACCTCCTGCCCTCAAGTCCATCATATATCTCAGATATGTCTTCATGAAAACCCACCTACATAGGAACAGAGGGAACATAGGTGAGCCATACTTTTTCTGCGACCTTTTTGAAATATTATTTGTTCTTCTGCCCTGCACCATTCTTGGCGTATCCCCCCCGAGAACTGACTCCATTAAAGAATAAAGAGTAGATACCCAAGACAGACATTGGATTGACTTTAAATCTCCAAAAGGGGGGCTCTGGAGGAAAGTGCTGCTGTTGCTCAGTTGTGTCCAACACTTTGTGACCCCATTTGGGGTCTTCTTGGCAAAGATACTGGAATGGTTTGCCATTTCATTCTCCAGCTCATTTTACAGATGAGGAAACTGAGGCAAACAGGATTAAGTGACTTGCCTAGGGTCACACAAAACTAGTAAGTGTCTGAGGCCAGATTTGAACTCATGAAGATGAGTCTTCCTGATTCCAAGCCCAGTGATCTATCCACTGCACCAGCTGGGGAAAAGTAGCTGTGATTAAATGAGACAATACACATAAAGTCTTTTGTAAAACTTACAGCACTATATAAATGTTAGCTATTATCATTGGCATAAACATTGGTAGATTTTAGTTGTAGCATCTCAAGTTGGGAAGTTACACATTCAGCCAAAGCAACAAGCTTTTGGCATCCCAACATTTATAAACAAGTTGCTGAGATGGACCAGCACCAGTGCGTGTGAAAGAATAATCATGACAGAAGCTCAGATCTGTATGTCATTCACAAAGTACTCCTCAAATTACAAACCTTTGTAATAGACCTGTGACATAGGTAGGCAGTGATGAAGGTTACCCAAACAAGTAGCACAACTGGGAGTCAAACCCAGGGTATTTTTTGTTGTTATTGATTATTTGTTTCGTTTTGTTTTGTTTTTTACCATAAATCTAGTGCACGTTCCTTTGTACCCCTGTTGCTGATCTCAAATCTCAAAGGAAAAAGGCAGGAGTCCAATATACTTTCATTAAGCTCAGACACACCAACAGTAGGAATGACTCATACTCACCTCTGCCTCTAGTCATTGGCCCAGACAAACATATAGTAATTGTTGAACAGTCAGATTGATCTGAAATCAAAGACAGCTTCAAGCTCTGAGAATTGGCTTTACCCCACCCTGCTTTTCATCCAGCCCCATACATCCCACCCCAATTTTGGGGTAGCTAAGGCTGTAGCTAAAAAAGAGGCTGTAACTAGAGGAGGTACCATCTTTGAATGTGTTGGATTTTCTCTCTTTCTTCATCTCTGTTTCTGTCTGCCTTTCTTTGTCTGACTATCTCTGTTTCTGTCTCCCTCACAGATGTACACACACAAAGTCATACTTTTGCTGCTAGAACTGATCATTTGTAGTCCATGAATACACAATTTTCTGTATTCATTGGTAGGTCAGTCAATAAGCATTTATTAAATATCTATTAGATGTCAAGCATTGTTTTGAGAGCTGGGACTATAAGGAAAGGCAAAAAAACAGTCCCTGCTCTCAGTATGCTCGCACACCAAAAAGGGAGACAATATGAAAACAATTGGGGTGTGTGTGCGTGTGTGTGTGTGTGTGTGCACGTGTATTTGGAGATAAAAATTAACAGAGGGAAGACACTAACACTAAGGGGGACTAGAAAAGTCTTCTTGAAGAAGGCGGGATTTTAGCAAGGACTCAAAGGAAGTTAGGAAAGCCAAAAGATGGAGATGAGGAGACAGAGTATTCCAGGCAAGGGAGGAAGCAAGTAAAAATGCATAGAGTTGGGATATGGAGCATCTTTTGAAAGTTGAGCAAATTAAAAAAATAAATAAACAGTGGGATACTGAATAAAAAAATAGGAGTCATGACATTGGTCTTGTATTTTTTTTTATTTTCTCTTTCTCCCTCTCCCTCTCCCTCTCTCCCCCTCTTTCCCTCTCTCCTTCTCCCTTCTCCCTCTCCCTCTCTCCCTCTTTTCTCTCTGTCTCTGTCTGTCTGTCTCTGTTTTTCTCAATTAGTTGAGTAATAAGACTTTTTGTCCCAGGGGATTACTTTGTAACCCAAATGAGTGCAAAGGCATTCTTTTGTATGGCAGAATGTCAGAGATGAAAGGGACCTTAAGAATCAGGCGCTGTACTCTACCCACTGCATCCTGGCATGTATTAGATGGTTAGTAAATACTTATGGAATTGAATTCCCTCGTACTAGGGTGATTTGTATTTTAGCACTGAAGCAGGCTAGCCAGCAGTTCATCTTACAACAGTGGAGTTTGGCATTCCACTTACTCCTCTGTCACCCTTATTCCTAACATGTCCAAAAGAGAGCGCCTCCTCTCATTTTACACATAAAGAAATTGAAGTTGGGACGTGGTGATGATTTGCCAAACTTTTCAGGGTATATGATATAATGATACTTAAAGATTTTTTCTATACCCCCTCCAACAATAGATGTGAATTTAACTGAATCAGTAAGTTTACCTTTGAATGTATATTTTGGTTATGAGCTTTGGATGCAACAAAAAGGGTGGGGTTTTTATGGTCAATCATTTAATCAACAAACATTTATTAAGCAGTCCTATGGGCTAGACTGTGGCCAAGTGTTGGGAACACAAAGACAAAAGTAAGACAGGAAATGTGCTCAAGTAGCTTATATTTGAACAGGGAAGATGGCAGGTATACAAATAGCTATAATAATGCATGTATGTAATATATGTCATATACAATGCAACATATAATCACACACATGCACACATACACATACACATACATCCAAGGCAGAAAAAAGGTTACCTTGGATGTATAGGTACTGGTAGCTGGAAAGTCCAGGAAATGCCTCCTGCAAAAGGTGGCTCTTGAGCTGAGACCTGAAGAACAATAGAGATTCCAAGAAGCTGAGGTGAGACTGTTCAGGCATTATCATGCTCATCACTATTAGACAACCTAGGAAATATCCAGAACTTTTACATGGTCCATAGATCAAAGGATTATATTTAGAGCTGAAAGGGATGTTGGAGCCCATCAAGTCCAACTTCTTCATTTTATAGATGAGGAAGCTGAAACACAGAGAGATTGAGTGGCCTGCCTAGAGCCATACAGCTAGTTAGGGTCTGAGGCAGGATTTGAGCCTAGCTCTCCCTGCCTCCAAGGCTGGTATTTTATTCATTACATTTATGTAAAAAAGAACAGCATATGCTTTTCAGAGGCACAAAAGTCACCATGTTTATGATACTCCTAAACAAGGACAGTTAGGGTTTGTTTGTTTAAATTAACATGTTTGGATAAGATCAGAATTATTAACAAATAGGATCTTTGACAATCAATCTACAACACAGTAGGAATGTGACTTTTCTCTAGTTAGGGTTTCCAGGTTTATTTCTCTTACTGTGTCATCTGTGCTATTTAGGAACACAAGTATGATTAGCCTATATTAAACACTGTGTAAGGTCGTAACAGGTTTATGGCACATGGATGTACTTCCGGAGTCTTTAACTTAATGTTTGCCCAGGATTTTATAGCATTTTAAGAACATTTATAATGAGGTTTACAGTTGAATGATTGGCCATATAAGCCTTTTGAGGAAACATACTCAAAATTAAAGTGTCTTTGCTTGGAATTTCCTCTTGAAGAATATCACAAGGGACCTGTGATTAGCCTTAAAAGACTCATATAAAATGAAATGGACATGTGAGGAATGAGGGCGACAGAGGAGTTTTATGCTAGTAAGTGGAATGCCAAACTCCGCTGTTGTAAGATGAACTGCTGGCTAGCCTGCTTCAGTGCTAAAATACAAATCACCCTAGTAAGAGGGAATTCAATCCAATGAGTATTTGTTAAACATCTAATACATGCCAGGGCACAGTGGATAGAGCACCAGGTCTGGAGGCAGCAATATCTGAGTTCAAATCTAGCCTCAGAAACTTCTTAGCTGTGTGACTCTGGGCAAGTCATTCAACACTGTTTACCTCAGTTTCCTCATCTGTAAAATGAGCTAGAGAAGGAAATGGCAAACTACTTCAGTGTCTTTGCTAAGAAAACCCCAAATGGGGTCACAAAGAGTCTGACAAGACTGAAATGGCTGAACAACCACAAATATGTGTCAAGCACTGTACTAGGACCTGGGGATACAAGATAGAAAACGGATGGGAGAGGAGAGAGACACAAAGAAATATGGCAAAAGGGAAATGAAGGAAGAAGGAGGCACTGACGATGGGAGAATTAGAAAAGGCTTCCTATGGGAGGTGGTATTGGAATTGAGCCTTGAAGGAAGACAAGCATTCTAGAAGACAGAGATGGGGAGAGGAATGGGGAGCAACTGGTAATGTGTACAAATGAATGGGGGTGGGAGGTAAAGCATTGAATTTGGGACTAACATAATTGTCCAGTTTGGCTAGAATGTGGAGTGGATGAAAGGGCATAGAACAAAACAAAAGTAAAAATGCAAGGAGGGGCCAAATTGTGGAGAGTTTAAATGTCAGGCTAGGGAGTTAGTATTTTAACCTTTCCATCATGGGAAGTAACATGGTCAGATCTGTGCCTTAGGAATGTCAGTTTGGACACCAAGGAGGTTATTGATAAAAAGAAAGGGGCTGTATACACCCAAATCTTTATAGCAGCAATTTTTTTACTGGTAGCAGAGAACTGGAAACAAAATAGATGCTCATTGATTTGAAAATGGCTAAACAAATTTTAGTATATGAATGTAATGGAAACTGTTGTACATCCTACATTCCTGAAGAAGACCTATGACAAAGAAGGGCAAAAACCCCATGGTCACCCTCAAGGAGCTCACATTCTAATGGAGGAGACAACATGCGAACCGCTATATACAGGTAAATAATCTACATACAGGTAAATAATCTCAGAGGAAAAGTCTATATACATATATAAATATATATATATTCATATATAAATCTATATACAGGTAAATAATCTCAGAGGAAAAGTCACCGTGTTGTAGATGGGATTTGAGCTGTCTTAAAAGATGCCTGGGAAGCCAGGGGGCAGAGCTGAGGAGGTAGAGCATTCCAGAATATCCACTGGAGTTGGGAACCAGCTATGGAGTGAGCAAAGCTGATTTTCTATTTCTTTAGGGTTTTAAATTTTTTTTGATAGCCAGGTGTTGAAAACTACCAGTTTTATGGGGGCTTCGTTGTGGTTTTCGATGAATATGTTGAAGCTATGCGTGGAAGCCTAATTGTTTCTGCCTTCCAAGTATGTTTCATGTCTGTCTGTTCCTTTTCATTTCCATTAGAATCATCCTAGGTCTTGGTCACCTCACGCTCCAGTTACTGCTTCTGCTTTCTGACTGACTCCCAGCTTCTTTCTCTTCCAGTTTATCTTTTAGCATACAAATATTTATTGAGCATTTCCTAGGCTCAATATTGATTGAGCTTACTGATATTTATTGAGCATTACCTACGTGTACCATGTGATGCTAAGGGCCCTGCAGCATAAAGAAACCAGGCCCTCTGCCCTCAAGGAGCTTACACTCTAGTAATACACAAGTAACGATGATATAAGAAAGGATGGGTGCCATAGGCATGAGTAAAGAAGGGCTTAGAGGTAGAGATCATTTTCAGTTAATCATCTTAAAGCAGGGGTTCTTAATCTGGGGTCCACGGATAAATTCTAGACAGTCCATAAAGTTGCATGAGAAAAAAAATTACTACTTTACTTTTATTAGCCTCTAACTGAACTTCAGCATTTCCTTCCCTTTTTAAAAACTTGATTATAAGGAGTCCATAAGAATCACCAGACTGCCAAAGGGGTGCATGACACAAAACAGTTTGAGAACCCCCTTCTTCAATTCCTAACTCTATTATGTCATCCCCCTCCTCAATATCGTTGGTGGCTGGTTATACCCTAACATCACCTCACATAATGTAATGCATAGAGTAGGCACTCAACGAATACTTATTGGATTAAATTGAAACCCAGTGAATTTTGCCTTTGGGTAGGGCCATTAATTAAAATCCCAGGACTAGATAGCTAGGTGACAAAATGAATAGAGCCTTGGTCTTGAAGTCAGGGAGACCCGAGTATAAGTCCTGCCTCAGACACTTACTAGCTGTGTGATCTTAGGTAAGTCCCTTTACCTCTGTCAACTTTAATTTCCTCTTCTCTAAAATGAAGATAATAATAGCCCCTATTTCTAGGGTTGTGAGAATAAAATGAGACAATATTTATAAAACTCTTGCAATCTTTAAAGCAGTATATAAATGCTACTTATTATTATTTATCATCATCATCGTCATCAATATAAGATATCCCCCAATACAAGATCTAGTACTTCTCTGGACTCAGAAACCAGACCTGTTTCTTGTATAGTCCATCAGGTGCTTGGATTGATCGAGTCAAATGGCGGGGGCGGGAGGGGGGATTGGCTAGGACCAGAGCCTGCCTCCATCAACCTGATAGCTCGAGTGCTAAAGCCATTTTTTTGGTCTAATTCTCAAACTGGCCTAAGGAAACAACACCAACATTGTTGACCCAAGAGTATATCATTAAAGCTAATGAGAACCACCTCAATGGTTTCCCAGGTGGATCGAGGTCACAAGCATGGCCATGAGATTAAAAACAATATGAGCTATTTGTATATTTGATGAATGACGTAAAAGTTCTAGTGGAGCATGTGGAGTAACATTTCTGAGAAAATAACAGCTGAAATATCTGGAGCACTTTAAGGTTTGTGAAATGCTTTACGTTGTTATTTCATATGATCCTCCACCAACCATGTAAATGGGTGCTATAGGACTTAATAACTCCATTTTTAAGGCAGTTAGGTGGTACAGAGCCTGAGGCCTGGAGTTAGGAAGACCTGAGTTCAAATCTGACTTCAGACACTAGCTGTGTGACCCCAGGCAAGTCACTTAACCCTGTTTGCCTTAGTTTTCTCATCTGTAAAATGAGCTGGAGTGGGAAATGGCGAACCACTCCAGTGTCTTTGCTAAGAGAACCTCAAATAGAGTCACGAAGTGTCAGACATGGGAGTATTGAAGCTCATGGTAAATCTTAGAGGTAGGCTTTTCCTGACTCCATATCCTGAAGTGCCAGGTTCTGAGTTGTGGATCCTTTAGACCTGGGGGCAGGGAAATATGAAGTGAATGTAGACTGCATCTACCCTCCACCCCCCACCCCATGTACTTCCTATGCCACTCATTAAAATTGGACTCTCTATCCAATGGACCACATTCTGCCTTTCAATTCCTGAAGAATTTCATCCATCTGATCCTAGTTTAGGAGGAGGGGCGAGATATTGGCCATGGCAGAATATAGCTTTTAGCTCTTTACTTTTAGTTGCCATGTGGATGCTTTCCTCCTTCAACTGAATGTAAAAGCTTGATTACTGAGAACTTAGAGCAAAGGGAAAGTAAGAAAGGCCCGAGGCAAGGGTTTTCCTGAGTGAAGGCTTTATCCCTTTTGTAAACACATGCATCTTTTCCCTTTTAACCCCACTGCGTGCTAAGTTTATTCCTTTTAGAACAGGCTGCCTCAGAATGAGGTTTTTTATAATTGAAGGAAATACTGAATTTCAGTTAGAGTTTAGCAAAAATAAAGATGCAATTTTCCCCATTCAAGTATATAGACACTCTCTTCCCTGTGAGTTCTAACCACGGGACCCTTGTGGGTCTGTGGGTCCCAGGTTAAAAACCTCTGCTTTGTTGGGGCGGGGTTGGGGAATAAGATCCTCATGGGCAAAAGTAAGAATATAAGTGAATTATTACCACTGCCAAAAAAGCATTTATTAAGGACCCACTTATGGCTGGGCGATACGCGTAAGAAAATGCATAGATCTAGTGTCAGCTCTGTAAGAGTCAGATAAACAGATAGCAGTGATGTGGACAGATTCGGAAAGGAGACCCAGATAACTGAATAGAAACATTTGAGCCATCTGAATGATTAAATTACATTCTAAGACTGGGTGAGGAACAGGTTTACACTCTCCCATCAAGGCTCACATAGAAATTAGCAGGAAGTAGGGAAATGTGTGTGTCCAGGGCAATTCAAAGTTCTGAAAGGCAGGCCTTGAACAACTAGAAACCTAAGGAGCCCTTTATCCGCTAGGTGCTCCCTTTTCTTTCCTTGTTGCTCTCAAGCAAAAAAAGGAAACACTCTTCACTCATAGCAACCCTCCAAAGGGCACTGAGAAAAATGTGCCACACCCCTGCTTGTTTCTTGTTGTCTCTTAATGCCTTTCCTGTTGGCTTTCTAAACATTAATATTAAGAAATGAGAGTCTCCTGGTGGTTATTGACTCATCTTTATCTTACAAAGTAGAACTCAAAAAATTTGTTCTTCTGTCTGATAGGAACCTAATAGACAATATGGAATTTTGTCCTTGGGGCAGGTAAGTGGCTCTGTGGATAGAGTGAGATGGCGGAGGAGTCAGGAAGACTGAATTCAAATCTGGCCTCAAACACTTACTAGCTGTGGGATGCTGGGCAAGTCATTTAACCCTGTTTGTCTCAGTTTCCTCATCTGTAAAATGAACAGGAGAAGGAAATAGCAAAACCACTCCAGTATCTCTACCAGGAAAACCCCAGTTTATGTCTCTCCTCAACATTTTGTCTGAGAGACTGTATTTCTTCAGAAGTCGATTTTTTAAAATCAGTTTCCCTCACCAAAATGTTCCTTTGATGCTCCTTTCTACTGTTTACATGCAAAAGAAGAAGTACATTAAATTGTATATAATAATGAGGGTGATACCAATGATGATGAAAACAACAAAAGTAAAACCAACTGACATTTGTACAGTGCTTTAAAATTTGTGAAGTGCTCTATGCAAATGATCTCAGTTAAGCCTCAAAAGGTCTCTCTGAGGTAGGGAAGGTACAGAAGAAGAAATTGAGGCTCGAAGACATTGTGACTTGCTCATGGTCCCACAGTCAGTAAGTGTCAGAGGCAGGATTTGAACCCACAGTCTTCCTGACTCCGAGATCAAAACCCTATTCATTATGACACAATAATAGGAGGTTGCTTTGTCTTTTATTTAAACACAGTGAAGTTACAGGATCTTAGGGTTTTTGTGTTATTTTTTTTAACTGGAAGGGACCTAATCTAGTCCAACCTCTTCATTTTGGAGATGGGGAAACTGGGGTCCAGATGGGGCAAGTAACAGAAGCAGAAAATCTCAGAGGTATTTTGGCCAACCCATATCTTAATCAAGAATCCCTCAGTGACATCCTTGATAAGTAGTTGTCCTGCCCTTGGTCATCCAAATGGTCATGAAAGACATCCAGTGAGGGGAACCTTATCCTCCTGAGGCAGCTAATTCCGCTTTTGTACAGGTCTAATTATTAGGGAATATTTCCTTTAATCCAGCTTAAATCTGCCTCTGCAATTTCTACTCATCCATTCAACCTTTGCCTTTCGAGGATAAGCAGAATAAGCCTATTCTCTGTTCCATGTGGCAGCCTTTTAAATATTTGAAGGCAAATGTCAAGACATGACTAAAACACACACACATTCTCTGTCTCTATCTCTGTCTCTCTCTGTCTCTGTCTCTGTCTCTCTCTGTCTCTCTGTCTCTGTCTCTCTCTCTGTCTCTCCCCCCCCCCCCCTTTCTCTCTGGTTCCTTCAAGTAATAGATAAAAAAACTAAGCCTTGACTCTTGATTTTAATTATCAGGTTTGGAGTTCATTATGCAACTTTGCTTCTCCTTGGTCATAGTTATCCATTAAGGTTCCTATTAGGACAATAGAAATTAACTGGGTAAAGTGGGCTGCCATTTGAAAGAACCCAAACTAGCTGCTGTGCCCCATGACAGAAGAGAAGACCTGTATTGGTCCTTAACAGTAAGAAGTGACCAGAGAAATGCCCAGATATCACAGCTATGACCCTACACTTTCCTTTCTTTCTCTTTCATTACATTTAACTCCTGGGCCTTCTCTGAACATGGAGCCTGCCAGATACATCTGGCTTGTCCCAGCCTGGGAGGCAGAAATCACTGTCTAGCTCTAATAGGCCCATATTTTCCAAAGCTGTTTCATGCTGGCAGAGAACCAAGGAGCCTCCACCTCCATCGTTCTTTTTTTCTTCCTCCACCCAAAGATGTTTCAGCAGAGAAAGAGTAAAGGGACTAGGTGGTAATTGAGGCTCTCTAATGATAACTGGTTAAAACAGCTAAATTATTTTATTGTGGATCATCTTTTCAAGTTTTAAAGAAAACAAAAATCTTCTTGCCAGAGCTTCACTTGGGAACAAATCAGGAAAGACTCCAAGTTAATTCTTAATCTTATTTCCTTTCTCTCCTCATCTGTATTTCTGAGCTATAAAGGTAAGTGATCATGAATGATATCATAAGGGACATACGACAGACCTATATAAAATAATTAAATGATTTTCCAAAGACTTGGAAACATCAACAATTTGCTGTCATCTTTCCTAACATCGTAAAGGAAAGGGGTTCAATGGGCCCAGCAAGCCTCAGGGAACCCTGTCAATCAAACAGTCATCCAGCATTAATTAGGCACTGATTGTATACCAGACACACGAGGTGCTGATAATAAAAACTAAAGAAATCCATCATGCATGAACCTAACAGTCCTTATACATCTTCCCACAGTCCCCAGGTATTTGATTTATAATTATCAGTTATAAATTTCAAAATTCTAAAAACAGTCATATGCAAAGGAGTTGATGTACCACAATGCCCTGCAGACACTGTTACCTCAGTCACTGCTGCTCTGCCTTCACTTTCCTTGCTTCCTCCCCTCCTTTTTTCCCTTTGCCTTTCTTTTCTTTTTTTTTGAGGGGGGGATAGGCAGGGCAATTGGGGTTAAGTGACTTGCCCAAGTTCACACAGTTAGTAAGTGTGTCAAATGTGTGAGGCCGAATTTGAACTCAGGTCCTCCTGACTCCAGCGCCAGTGCTCTACTCACTGCACCACCTAGCTGCCCCTTTGCCTTTCTTTTCAAACAGGTCTTTTTAGGACATTCATTTGGGGTGTAGTTCTTCCTTCTATCCTCAGTATGGTCTGTATCTATTCAAAAATGAAACATTCCCTGCTTTTAAGTAGCTTACATGTTAGGGGGTGGGGAATGGACAACATGCATATAAGTAAATATATCTATTTCCCTCTAGCTCTCTGAAGAAAGGCAATGACCCACTTTCTTCTCTCCTACCACATGAGTGAAAGGGCGTGTTGCTGTGGTCTCAGAAATACTGCTCCCACCCCCACCCCGGCATGCTGGCTTCCAAAGAACAGGAATGGGAAGACAGTGACTGGGGGATAGCAATCCCTGAGTATCTCAGTCTTGCAACCCAGGAAATACATCTGTAGGTAAATATCTTGTTCCAAAGCACGTTGAAATGGAGTGGATAATTGATATTCATTCCCTTAGGGCAGCTAGATGGCACAGTGAATAAAGCAACAGGCCTAAAGTCAGGAAGGCCTGAGTTCAGATCCAGGCTTAGACACGTACCATCTGTGTGACCCTGGGCAAGTCACTTAACCTTGTTTGCCTCAGTTTTCTCATCTATAAAATGAGCTGGAGAAGGAAATGGTGAACCCCTCCAGTACCTTTGCCAAGAAAACCCCAAATGGGATCACAGACAGTCAGACTTGACTGAAAACTATTGAACAAGTCATTCCCTTGATGCCTGATCTCCATTCTATGGTCTGATATTGAGAAAAGTACCTAACCAACTTTGAGGAAATAGATTGACCCCATAAGTAAGTTGTTCTTCCAGTATCCTGTTTTTCTTACAGTATCTCAGATATCTTCCTTACTAATTGTATGACCCTGAACAAATTACCTGACTGCTCTGTGCCTCAGTTTCTTCATCTGTAAAATTAAGGGGCTGGAGTTGTTTGCCTCTAAAGTCCCTTCCACTTCTAAATTTTTGATCCTTCCAAAATATCCTATAGATCACACGATTTCTATTTTGTCATCACTTGAGTTATTTGATGACTGTTAATAATTTAACATTTATCTAGCAAAAGACGTAGTGTTAATGACAAGCAGCGTGATATAATGGATAGTAGAGAGTTGGCCTCAGAATTGGGAAGACCTGGGTTAGGGTCCTGCCTCTGACACATATTGATTGTGTGATCTGGAGTTAGTCACTGAGCCTCCTAGTGTCCCAGAAACTCTCTAGGACTGCAGGGCAGGTGGGGGGGGGACTTCATCCCTAGGAATTCTCTGAAATCACAAATTCAGGCAGCGATTACACCTCACTTAACTGACAGGTTAGATGAACCAGCACAACTGAAGATGAACCTACCTACAAGTATAAACAACCTCTTGAGTAAGGGAAGAGAATTTGTCGTTTGTTGTTGCTTACTTGTGTTTGACTCTTCATGACCCCAACTGGGGTTTTCTTGGCAAAGATACTGGAGTGGTTTGCCATTTCCTTCTCTAGCTCATTTTACAGATGAGGAAACTGAGGCAAACAGGGTTAAGTGACTTGCCCAGGGGGACACAGATACTAAATGAGGCCAGATTTGAACTTGTGAAGATGAATCTTCCTGACTGTAGGCCTGGCGCTCTATCCACTACTCCACCTAGCTGGCAAATAGCCAGTGCCCAAACTTCATTCTGAAATACAAGCATGTCCTGGACATAATCTAGTCATGGTCTAGGAAAAAGTGAACTTGTCTTGGTGAGCTTGCTTATCTCCTTTGCTATGGCCTAGAGCAAATTGGGAGACATTAGGAGATGCCTACAAACTGAGAAACCATCACAAATCAGGACTTACCCAAAGGAGTATACCCTTCAACTCTCAATTAGTCTGGGTCCTCCTTAGTGGAGACACGTTCTTCATCTCTTCAATAACCCCTGAGGACACCTACAATCAAAACCCAGTATAAAAGTTTTAAATTCCTAATGGTTACCTGAAGTCTTCAAGAAATAACTAGTTAAGTAACAGCCAATCTATTCAGTTTAATATGACAGGGACACTTGACTTTATTTTTGAAAGATTGCCATCAAAATGGTTAGTTGAAGTTTTTTTTAAAATTGAGAACTTGATTGAATTTCAGTTTCTCACAAATTCACTTAAATGTTGCTCTCATTCATCCAGGGCTTAGCATAGTGCCTAGTACACAGTAGGCTCTTAATAAATGCTTATCAACTTGACTTAGATACATGAGGTGTTACTGTATCTTCCTCACAGGGCTGCTGAGAGGAAAATGCTCTCGAAAGCATAAGGTCAACAAATATGATTATTAGTGTCACTATTTAAAAAAAAATCAGTCATTCTATTTACTTTTTTGATAATTCTTTGATAATTCAACAATTCTATAAACATTCATTAATAACGTTGGTTACAACCCAATGGCTAACTATTATTGGTCTTCTGAGTAGGAAAGATATTTTCACAGTGACCTGATGAGAGAGAGAGACAGACAGAGACAGAGACACAGAGAGACACACACGTACAGGGAGAGAGAAACACACACACGGGGGAGGGGGAGAGAGAGACAGAGTGAGAGACAGAGACAGACAGCTAGACAGACAGACACATGCACAGAGACAAATGGGGAAAATGGGGAGAGAGAGAGAGAGAGAGAGAGAGAGAGAGAGAGAGAGAGAGAGAGAGAAGGAGAAGAGGAAGAGGAAGAAGAGGGAGGAGGAGGAGGAAGGAGGTGGAGGAGGAGGAGGAGGAGGGAGGGAGGGAGCTAGGATAGGAGGGATATTGGATTGGGAATCAAGAATCCTGCATATCTTATTCCTGGAGTCTGTACCTACCTGTCCTGTGACCTCACTGGAGTTGCTGAACCTATCTGGGCCTCTATTTCTTTGTGTGTGAAACAGTGGGGTTGGAGCACTGATCTCCAGAGGCTATAATTTCATATGAAATCACTGTCTGTCAGGGATCCAGTACCAAGTCTTCAGGAAATCAGCATAGCTTCCAGCATAGCTCCCACAGCTGCTTTGGGTATGACATAAACCTTTGTCTTCTTGCAGCTGGGTCACATTCGATAAGTAATTACAGTATATCTGATTAAGGTCACTCCCCATGCTTCTATTAATCATGGGCAGGAAAGAATGCTGGGGAGGCAAGTGTTACTGGAAGTTGCTTTCTCCTGTCCCTGCTGATAGAAGGTCCCTTCACATTCTGCCCTTGAAATCACAGCTCCCACTTTAATCACTTTGGGAAGACACAAGCCAGCTGTGCCCTCAAATGCCAGTGGGGGTAGAAGACCGCTTTGATTCGGACTCACTGAGGACTCAGGGGGCCTTTTCAGGACAAGGGGCCTCGTGTGTTTTTCACACATCTCCTCCAAGGCAGACCACACCACCAACGCATCAGCTGAAAGGTGGAAGTGGGGAGCAGGGGGTATATTGCAGGCAGAAACCAGATGGGAGGCTGGGTAGTAGTAGAAGGGGAAATGTCCAAGGACAACCCGAATCTGCCCTAGGAAGTTTCCATAGCTGAGGATTGGATTCTTTGCTTTTGTGCGAGCCCATAAAATAACCAGAATGTGAATTCTACTAAAATTTGTAAAAACACAGTCAGCAAAGGCAGACAACACATCTTCCCTCCAGCTCTTCCCCTTCACCCCGCCCCGAGCCCCTATACAGCACTTTGACTGCCAAATCAGGACTTTATTTATAACAGATGGAGCCAGTCTGATGTTTTAGAATGTCCCTTCAACTCTCAGGCTAGGAGTCTATAGCACTGACCCTCCAATGACACAGGGAATGACTTGCAGTTCATTGTCATTGTTTTCACACCCGACAGCAGCATTTTTCTTTTAACTCTTCCATGTGCTGAACTGAAAGCATTTTCACTAGATTGGAGCTGTCAGGCTGTATCTGTGTAAGGAAACCAAACAGCATGCTTGAGTTCCTGTCTATTAGTTTTTCTCAGATATCAGACCAAGGACTTGGCATGAAATCAACATTCCTGTGTTCTGACACAGAATCTGGATCCTTGAAGCAGAGGCAGAAAATGTCATCTGGTCCTACACAGGACAGGGAAGATGCCAAGGGTCAAGGGCTACTAGGGCTATAGGTCACAGAACACACTCACAAATCAGATGGAATGGAACTTGTTCATTAAATTTTGCCAAATGAAATCCTCCTAGTCCTCCAAGGAAAAGTGGTAGTTTTTTTAAAGAGCAATCCAACTGTTACCTTGTCACGTCCATACTTAGCACTTCTTATTGAAGTTTTTTTCTTTAAATAGCCTTTTGAGAGAGAACTTGTCTAAATTCTGGATCCATCTATTCTCATGTTTCAAATGACTGGGGGATGGGCCAGCTGTGTTATAGTAGAAAGAACCCTTGATTTGGAATCTGGAACCAACAGATTCGAGTTCAAATCCTGATTCTGTTATTTGCTCTCTGTATGACCTTGGACAGGTAGATCTCAGTTTGTTTCTTTGCAACATGAAAAGGTTGGGCTAGATGGGGGTCTTCCAGGTCTAACATTCTATGATTTTTGTAGCCTAACTCCAATGAGCTGTTCTTTTCTAGAGCATTTTCCATGCCTCTGATAAGTCACCTTTAGATGACATTTTTATGGTTTAAAAAGGACTTTACATATATTATCGCATTTGATCCTCATAACACCCCTGTACTATAAATAAAGTACACCAGATTTTTATCATTCCCATTTAATTGGTAAAAGAAACTAAGGCTGGTATTAAGTGACTAGCTCATGCTTAGGCACTCTAATAAGCGTTGAAGATTGGATCTGAACCCAGATTTGTCCTGACTAATTCCAGGTGGTTTAACATTAGCCCTGCACACAGTTCCAACTGTGAATCAGCCTTGAAGAGTCAAGAAGTTTAAAAGGAAGTGGCTTTATAATCAAGTTTCAGGGAAAGTAAAGAGTGCTCGTCACCAAAATGCCCTGGAATTAAACCTTTATTTCATTTGCAATGTAGCATAGTGGAGTGGGAAAAGTATTGGTATCCAAAAAAAGCATTGGGTATCAAAGGATCTTGGGTTCAAATCCAGACTCTACTAATGTTGTCATCTTTGGACAAATCACTTCACTTTCCTGGATTCAGTTTCCTCATCCGTAAAAGGAGAGGGTTGGTCATTTCCAACTCTAAATCTTTGATCCCATGTATTAAATGCTCACCTGAATTGTATTTTCTAGTGATGAAGTAAACATACTAATAGACATTGGCTTTAAAATAAATTATGAGTTATAACCCACATGTGAAGAGAAATCCTGATATAAAAAATATGCACAGCCTTCTATTTATCTAGCTGGATTATATTAGTATTACACATATTACATATGTGTAATACTAATATATAATATGTAATACTGTATGTAATATTACATATATATTATATACACACATATATAATAATACATGTACTACTATACATATGATATATGTAATACTAATATAGTCCAGCCAGGCAAATATGTACATGATAATATGTATACATATATATGTGTATATATAATACCACATGTTGATGTTATTAAAGTATATATACATATATGCTTATATATTTTTACAACAACAGTAATACTGACAATAGTAAAGGGGTCATAACTCACCAGTGGAAATGTTTCCTCTAAGACAAAGATCCTCTATGCCCATAAGATTCTCTCACCTGCTTGACCTGTTCAATAGAACGTGAGCTCCATGGGGACAGTAACTGTTTTTTCACAATTCCTGGCAGGTGGTAAAGTGATTAAAATGCTTGTTGATAATAATGTAGGTTCCTTGAGGGCAAGGAATTGTTGGGGTTTTTTTGTCTTTGAATCCCTAGTACCTAACACATCTCCTGGGACATGACTGATGCTCAATTAATGCTTTATGGACTGGACTGGATTGAGGGATCACAGCAGTAAGATCTCCCCTTTGATCTTCCACCTTACTGACTGTGATGTGTTAAGCCTGCTTAGTGGCTAGAACATGTAAGAATGGGAGGGCTTTGAGGTGGCTTGCTTTGATTTTCATTCTTCCAAGGAGCTCCCAGCTCCAAGCCAGGTTGGGAATGAGTATGCCAAGTAGTTTACTTCACCTTCTTCCACTAGTATGTATAGCTCTCATGTTGTAAATTAGTGTGAATAACTGGTCTCATGCTTTCTACTTCCAAAATAGGTCTTCGGTGAGCAGAAACAGGAGCTTCCCTCCCTAAATAAGGGTCTTAGCTGAGCTTCCAAGCCTTGGAAGGTTTACACTATACAATTCAATCCCTAGGGCACTCTTCCACACCATGACTTTTTCCCAAAGTAGGGAGGGATGGAACAAATCCCACTGTTTTGGTCTTGTCTTAGGATGTCATCAGTTTGTTTTATTTATACCTTAGGAAACAAAGAACTTTGCCTTCCTTGAGCCTACAGGTCTTTACGGGGGTAACAGTAGCTGCCACATTGGAGAAACTTCTTTTGAGTTCTGGCTGCGGTTACCAAAAATAGAGTGATATACTAAGGGGAATTGTCTATTCTCAAGTCTTTTGGCTCTGTAACAGGAGGGTACCTACCAGACTGTGTCTATGTACACTTAATAAATCTTTTTGTTTTAGAATGGAATATTGTTCTGCAGCTGGTCTGCATTTTGCCCCAAACTCTGAAGCAAACTTCTGTTGCCCCCTTCTTTCTTTCACTGTAGGAAATGGAGGGATTTTTAATAGCTTTTCCACTGCGTTGTTGAGAGGACACTGTAAACATTTCCAATGATTATTGCTTGCTATCTGTTACAGAGACCAGCAGCCAATCTATTCACTTGTAAGGCAGAGTCAAAAGTAGGCTTAGATTACCTGCTTCATGGGAGGTGGTGAATCACCAACATTTTAAGTACTTGCATATGTAATACCTTATGTTTATGACTTATATCTGACTATATGTGGCAGTGACTCTAGCCCCATCCCTTCCCCACTAAATGAATCTGCAAGAAGATTCTTCTGTGTTTCCCTTCCACTATCACCCCCAATTCCCACTATATGCCCCTGGGTTTGAATAACAGCTAAGAGAAATCTGATGCTGCAGCAAAGGAACACAATTTAAGAAAATAAGAAGAAAGGGAGTAAACAAATTTAGCTTCTTTATCAAGGAGCAAGCAGGCAAAGAAGGATATAGTGTTCTTAGGGATAGGTAAAAGGATTCTGCACCAAGAAAAGCCTCGATAGGGAATAGAGAGATACCCAGGGCAAAGCTTAAACCTGTAAATGTCTCCAAAGCTGGGTATGACCAGTCTTTATCTATTGTGTTCCTGTGATTGCTTCACTTTTTCTAAGCCTAGAGATCATAGGGAGCCCCTGGAGTTTACTTAGCAGAGGATTCATAGGGTTAGATCTGGGCTTTAAGAAAAATCACTTTGGCAACTGTACTAATAGAGTGAAGCTAGCCTTTTTGCATGGTAAGGTAAATTTGGGGGACAAATAGGGAGAAATGCTTTTGGTGTTTTCTTGGGCCCAGGTTTCAGCAATGCGGCTATAGTTGTAAATTCCTAGGAAAGTCACTGGAAGACGTACCAGTGTGGTCCAGCAAATGATAATGAAGAATGGAGTAGATGTTTTTGAGCAAAAGCTTCTTGGGCTCACTGCACGTGTATGATCTAGAAAAGGAACATTCTAAATGGTATATTCAGTATAGAATGGGTGGACTGTCATCTTCCTCTTCTTACTCTACATTACGCCACATATCCAGTCAGTTGCCAGGTCTGGTCCAGTCTTCCTACATAGTTTCTTAGTGTCTGTCCCCTTTTCTCCCTCCTACATGGCCACCACTTTCACTGAGGCCCTCATAGTCTTTTTTATGGATAATTACCACAGCCTTCTCATTGGTTTCTCTACCTTGAACCTCTCCCACTTCCCATCCATCCTTATTATAGCAGCCAAAATGACTTTGTTGAAGCCCACGTCTAGTTTTAATGGCTCCCTGTTACTTATAGGAGGGGCAGTGGATAGAGTGCTGGGCTTAGAATTAGGAAGACTCATTTTCCTGAGTTCAAATCCAGCTGTGTAACTCTGGGTAAGTCACTTAACCCTGTTTGCCTCAATTTCCTCATCTCTAAAGGGAGCTGGAGAAGGAAATATCAAACCACTCCAGTATCCGTGCCAAGAAAACCCAAAATGAGATCACAAAAAGTTGTACATAACTGGAAAACAACTGAACAACAAAATTTAGGGTACTGAGAATTCAATTTTGGGGGATCCAGTAATGACATGCTTTTTAGGAAGAAATTAGTATAACTTTAAAAAAAATACAATTAAACTTTGTGAGAAAGAGACACAGAGAGAGACAGAGAGAAGGAAAGGAAAAGGAAGAGGAAGAGGAGAAGGAGGAGGAGGAGGGAGAAGGGAGAGAGACATACAGAAAGGGAAACAAGGCAGAGAGATCATGTCTCCCACATGGGTCTTTTCAGCCACAATTGCACGAAGGTAGCAGTCAACATTTATAGTATTTCCCATTTGAAGAAGTTTATGTATTTATTTCTGATATAATTGGCAACAAAAATTTAATAAGGAAATTTTATATGCCCAGAACTGTGCTAGGCACAGTGGGGGAATACAAAAGAAGATCCGGTCCCTGAATGTAAGGAATTTATAGTGTAAATTATAATATTATAGACTTAGAGCTGGAAGAGACATTAGACATCAACTAGTTCAGCTCCCTTCTACACAGGAAAAAATAGACCCGGAGAGCTGAAGTGACTTAACAAGGAAAGTAAATAATAGAGCCAGAATTCAGCACCCCATTCTGTCCAGTTGACTTATGTAGTGCTTTTGCTTGTCGTCATCATCATCACCACTCATCTTTATATAACGCCCTAAAGTTTACAAATCTCTTTCCTCCTCAAACACCTATGAAGGAGGGAGTGCAGACTCAAAAGGGCTCATTTTTCATCAGCTGGGGAACTCCCAATATGTGAATTCCCTCCACTGAGCAGATCGCGACCCATCTCTGACTTAAAAGATAAGTCTTTGAGAGTTACTTGAGGCACAAAGAGAATAAATAACCTGCTGAGGGCCACACAGAAGTATGATTTGAACCCAGGTCTTTTCTTTTTTTTTTTGCAAAGACCACCACTCTATCTACAATGCCATGTTACTTCTGAGGTAGATAGTATAAGTGTGATTATTCCTGTTTCTAAGATGAGGAACCTAAAGAGACAGGCAGCACAGCACCTGTTGTTAATAGTTGCTTAATTTAAGTCACTGACAAAGGTTATATCTGTGTGCCTTGGTGATTAGATATACGGGATGTATTCTTAATAATACTGGTTTGTTATTAATAATAAAAATAATAAATATTAACGTTATTACTATTACTAGCTTATCTGGTGTCATAAGAAAAATAAATGATGGAGCCAGGACTTCATATCTAGAACTTTCTACAACACTGTTGTATTGGCATCTAATTTATCATATTGATATGATACTGCAAATCTGCTGGATTTGAAATTGTAGAATCTGGATTTGAATCCACTTCTGCTAGTTACAATGTGTACGACCATAGGCAAATGTCTTAAGTCTCCAGGCCTTAATACCTCATATATAAAATAATAGGGTTGGACTAGATGGCCTCTAATGGCCCTTCTAATTGTAAACTTAAGACTCTATGATCCTGTATCATCATATAGTATTACATATTATGATGTCTTCATTATTTGTGGTTGCTCAGTCATTTCAGTTGTGTCCGACTCTTTGTGACCCCATTTGGAGTTTTCATGGCACAGATACCGAAGTGGTTTGCTATTTCCTTCTCCAGCTCATTTTACAGTTGAGGAAACTGAAACAAATAGGGTTAAGTCTGTGCCCAGGGTCACACAGCTAGTAAGTGTCTGAGGCCAGATTTGAACTCAGAAAGATGAGTCTTCCTGACTCCTGACCTACCACTCTGTGCACTGCGGTGCCACCTAGCTGCCCTGTCTTCATTGGAGCATTTATCTGAATAGTAATACTACACTGTCAGTAAATACTACACAGCACAGTAAAGTATTGTTACTAGCTGATTAATTAGTTAATAACAAAATTGATATTCCTGTTTCTAGGTGTATTATGGGAAGTATGTTCTTAATCCTACTTCCAGTCACCAAAGGGAAATGGTATAACCCATTAGTGGAGTTTTCCCTCAAGGAAAACTGTTGAGTGTTCATTGGTAGTAAGTATACTTTGTTCCCAGAGCTAAGTAGAGAATTTTTTTTCCTCAAATAAGATGCTTTGTAGATGCTAATGCGTTCTATTTTTGGAATGTGAAGAGCCCAATAAAACTGTCCTGACAGCATGATAGCTTGTACGCCACAGCTCTGGAGCCTTTCCATATTTGAGCATTATCTCTGCTTCTTATGTGTCATCCTGAGCAGTAGGTGCTTATGGAATGGGTCAAGCTTCCTCGATAGCAATAAACCTAGGTCTTATAAGAAAGAAGTATGACTAGCGTTTCTTTTGTTAATCCCGAGGGCCTTCTGAAAATACTTGGTCGGTTATTCAAAAGTAGTATTAGCTTTCATCAACTCGAATTATTTTTCCTTCAGGATTAGGTTTGTGGATGATAAATATACCAACATAACAGAAATCACATACAGCTTCAGTGGTAAGAAGATATGAAATACCCTCATTTCTTCCTATCTTTCTGATTCTCTCTCTCTCTTTCTCTCTCTGTCTCTCTCTGTCTTTTTTGGATAGAGATCTTTTCCTCCTCCCCTTGTTAAGTTTGTGCACTCTTCAAGGATCAGCCCTTATTTCTCTTATCCTTCATTATGCATGTATTCTATCCCATAGAGATCTCATCTTTTCTCATGACTTCAACTATTATATCTGTGTTACTGAGCTCCAGAGTTATACCAAAAAGCCTGTCTTCTTACTGGAGTTTTCTTTGTTTGCCTGCTACACTTTTTTACTTGGAAGTTTTTCCATCATGATAAACTTAGCATGTCTAGATGACATATTGTACTCATCACTTTCCCTTATAAGTTAAGTCATTTACCAACTTCCCCCTCCCTGTCCATGGCGCCATCATTCTTTCAGTCATTCAGGCTCGAAACTGTGGCATGATTTTTAACTGTTCACTCTCACTCATGCCCAATTTACATTCTGTCTTCAAATTTGGTTGGTTTTTTCCTTTTGTGTGTTTCTCATGTCTGTGTTGGGCCTTTCATTACCACTGTCACCACCCTAGTTCTGGCTCTAATAATAGGCCTCTCAATTCCAGTCACCACCTTGCTTTTCTATCAAAATACTATAGATTGATGACACAATTTTATGAACTGAAATGATTTTTAATAACTAAAGTACACTCTTGGGAGGCAATAGAACGGGGCTTACCGTTTCTACAGGATTTCAAAGCTGCCTTGGTAGGGCATTTATTCAGAAACAAAGGTGATCATGTATACTACGAGGACCTTTGGACCATGTCATTCTTATTCCTTGTGGGGACAGATTATCAGAAATACAATCAGAAGAGGGATCAAAATGGCAGTGGCACTGAGGTCTACATTAAAGCGGGGATGCTTTCACGTCAGTTACTCACCAATAGACATGATGTTTTTCCTCGGTAACTGCAGAAAAAGTTCCAAGAAGAGTATCATGAGTTTTGTGTTGGTTTTGTGGCACTAACTATTGGGCTTTGATAATTGTGATGGTATGTGGACGTGCTGTGGATCTGTGACATTTATAAACATGATTTGCTTTTCTCATGAAGGAATAGTGTTAGTATCTGAAGATACAGGGTAGAGAACAAAGACATTTACTGTGGAGAACTGCTCCAGATGAGCTAAATGCTTAGGCAGTTTTTAGAATTGCTATTTATTGTCAGTTAACAACTAAAAGGTATATATATATTGATCACCTACTGTGACCCAAGCATTTTTGTTTCTAGGTGTTGTGAGATTTATAGGAGGAGGAAAAGGCATAGTCCTCATCCTCCTTGAATTTATTATATATAGGGGGAGATAATACAAAGATAAATGAGAAAACTTCTGGGTTAAATAAATTTATTTGTTCACTCATCTATCTTTTGTTGCTCACCCCGGTGGGAATGCACATCTACTACTACCGGGTAGCATCTTGTCAGGATTTATGAATTCACTGGTGTAGGGCGCTTCTCCACAAGACAACTCTCTCTACCAATGCAGACCAGTAAATGGTCTTTAATTTATAGTCTCACGGAATTTCCTGAGACATTGAGGGGTGAAACAGATTACCAGTGGCACCGTTAGTAGGTGTCAGAATCAAGATTTGAACCATCTTCCTGACTCCAAGGCCCAGTTCTTTATCCATTCTGCCAGCTGCCTCTCACCACGCAGCAAATCATTCCTTTATTCAATAAGTATTTATTGAGGATCACTTACATGCCAAGCAACGCACCTTGCTAGGCAACACCAGGCGTACAAAGAGGAATAATAATTACAGTCCGTGTTTACAGGGTGCTTTATATTAAGTCAGTTAGTCAACATTGGATACCATGAGGACTCAAACCCAGCAGTTCTATCCAAGTCAACAGTTTTTTCTACCAAACCACATTGCCACAGTCCTTGGCCTTGAGCAGCTTACAATCCAGCAGGGTGGATAAGGGACATTCAGAAATACTGACTGTCATAAAGGCCAGAATAGAGGAACAGACAAACATCATTTGAGGATCATGACAAATGTAGGATTTGAGTTGGACGAATTATCAGGGGGCTGCCAATAGATGGTGCAGTGGATAGAGTGCCAGGCCTGGAGTCAATAAATCTCATCTTCTTGAGTTCAAATCTGGCCTTAGACAGTTACTAGCTATGTGACCCTGGGCAAGTCAGGTAACCCTGTTTGCCTCAGTTTCCTTATCTGTAAAATGAACTGGAGAAGGAAATGGCAAACCACTTCAGGATCTTTGCCAAGAAAATTCCAAATGGAGTCACAAAGAGTCAGACATGACTGAAAAAGACTGAACAATAAGATTACCAGGGCTCACAGCTATTAGGACCCACTTCTCAAAGTCCACAAAGGATAATCTAGACAGGAGGTCATCGGGTCTGAGGTCATTAAGGGAAGAGGCCTGAGTCAAAAAAAAAAAGCTAGAAGAGTAAATAAAGTCCAAAGGAAAAAGCTGAAATCAAAGGGAGTGAAAGTAATAGGTCATTAATGCGGAGGTGTAAAGTGGATGGTGGCTGGAGAAGGCAAGGCTGTAGGGCGGGAAGAGCGCTCATCAGCCTTGAAGCCTATGGTTTGAGTCCCAGCTCAAGAAAGAAAAATAACAGGAAGGACGCAGCCCCCGGCATTTCTGCCTTTTTTCCCTCTCTTCCACCCCTCCCCCAGTCCTACAGGGAGCTGCAATGGCCCCTCCTTCAGTGGTCATATGTTGCACACCTTTTACTGGGAAGGGTGATTCTTAACTTTACGGATTTCGACCTTACTTGACTTGAGAACCTAAATCTGAGCCCATTGTGCTCGATCCCTGACCTTGGGGAAATCATTTAATCTACACAGGCTTCAGTTTTCTTATACGGGGAGGGGTGACAGTCACACTTAAACTCCCTACCCAAGGAGGAGTGTGAGGATCAAATGAGGTGATTATGTAAATTACTTTTTAGACCTTGAAGCACCTCAGCAATAGGATATGAGGAACGTTTGTGGGTGGCGACAGTGTTCAGTCCCGTCGGACTCTTTGTGACCGCATTTGTGGTTTTCTTGGCAGAGATCCTGGAATGGTTTGCCATTTCCTTCTCCAGTTCATTTGGCAGATGAGGAAACTGAGGCAGAGTTGAGTCACTTGCCCAGGATCCCCAAACTAGCAAGTATCTGAGGCCAGATTTGGATTCAGGAGGACGAGTGTTCTTGACTCCAGGCCTGGTGCCTCCAAGCTGCTATGAGGCATATAAAGATGCTTATACACCAGGGCAGGGTCTGGTAGAGAAGAATGCAAAACAATCAGCCTGCATTGTAGGTTTGTTGAGAATTGCTTTCTTAGTCAACAAGTCAATCAAAAAGCATTCATTAAGCACCTACTATGTGTCTGGTGCTGTGCCGAGGTCTGGAATATAAAGAACGAGCTCTTCCTGTGCCTTGTGGCCCCCCGGTGAGCCTCTGCATCTGTGCTTCACAGAGGAGGTGGGGCAGAGGGAGCCTAAGTTCATAGGATTCTAGATCTAGCTTTACAAGGAACCTCAGAGGGTACCTAACCCAGCTTCCTCTATCTTATGGATGAGAAAACTGAGCCTCAAGAAGGTTAAATGACTCGTCCAGGGTCATAAAAGTAGCAAACATTAGAGGAAAAATTTGAATTCCAGGTCCATTAATTCAAGAGCCAGTGCTCTTTCTGCTGTCCCATTGGGTAGTACCAGCTAAAGGGACTATGCTTTGTAATTTAGATGAGAGAGAGAGAGACAGAGAGACAGAGACAGAGAGATAGACAGAGACAGAGAGACAGGGAGACAGAGACAGAGAGGGAGTGCACATTGTTTAAGCACTCACTATGTGCCAGGAACTGTGCTAATAACAGTGATAATAGTTAGCATTTGTATAGCACTTTAAACAACCCTGGGAGGCAGGTGTTATCACATCCTCATTCTACAGAGGAAGAAACTGAGGCAAATAAAAGTTAAATGACTTGTCCGAGATTGATTACATGGCTAGTAAGTGTCTGAGACAGGATTTGAACTCAGAACTATTCACTGTGCAATGTACACCCTCCAGGAACCGTGGTCAGGCACTTCCTGCTCCTCAGGGCTTCGATTCCATTCTTTCCCAGGTACCCTCCCTTATCATCCACAGATGAGCATTAGGGAAACAAAAACAAGAAAACAAGGGGGTCTCTACTCTCAAAAAGCTCACATTTTAATAGGAGAAAAACAGAACATAAAGGGGAGCTGGAAAGGGAAGGGATGGTACCCACAAAGGGGCAAGGCAGCTGATGAGGAGGGGGAGCAGTCCTGAGAATGAGCAGGAATTGAAGTGAGCAAAATCTGTGGGGCTCCTCAGGATATGGGCCGTCCTGGGCAGGGCCTTACCACTCATCAAGGACCCCTTAGGGCACGATCCTTATACTGTGCTCCCAAGGAGGGTTTGGACAACTCTTTTGTCTGATTGTCCTAATTGAGACCAAGCCCGTAGAATGATTCATCCCCTACCCTGCAGCTCTCCTGGCTCCCTTTTTCCTTAGAAAAAAGAAACATATACATTGCCATCTGTTTTCTCAATTTCCTAGACACAGTAGGATTTAATGTTTGAGATCTGTTAGAGCCACCTATGGTTTCCCCTACCAATGGCCTGGGAAAATGAATACACTGAGTGGCACAGTCTTATTCTACTTCCATATTTTTCTTTTTGCATTTCTTCCTGTTCAGAGTTCGAGCCTCCACATCCCTTCTTTTGGCTCATCTGTAGACCTGTAATGCGCATTACTAGGCTTCCCTTCTCTTCTGCCACCGTCTCCTACTCAGCTCCTTGTCATAAGGAACAGTTGACAGAGATTAACAAGGATGTGTAATATTTTAATGATCACAGCTGTTCACACAGGAAATAAATGTGGTGCTGAAATATAAACACAACTATCCTATCTCCTAACATGGACATTAAACTGAAGTAACAGAGAGAAACAAAAGTTACTGTGTTGTTACCGCAGGGAAGGGGCAATAAAGGAGGATCAGAGCCATAGGGAGAGCAAGCCTTCCTTTTGTATCACTGCCCACAGACCCCAGATACCAACCATCTCCATTTGCTCAGTAATCACTCAACATGCGTGGGTACCTCCCCATCGCTGGAAGAAACTTCAAAATGCAAGAGGACCTGGAGCTCGATTAAATGAGTTCCTCTTGTCCTGAGAAAACAGAAGGAGATCAAATATGCCTGGCTAAGTGCTGCCCAAGCACATGGTTTGACTGCACTCCACCGACTCTGCAGGTGTAGGAGCACCACCCTGCAAGAGCATTGTCTGCTGCCCAGGAAAGTGATTGCAGCCTGGCAGGCTGGCGGCTGCTCTCCCGTGGCTCCCTCTTTCATTTGAGATTTCACAAAAGGCAGTGCTGGTGGCAGAACAGGTCCAAACTGATTACCCAAAAATGTAGGGTGGACACCAAAAAAAAAAATTCCCAAGGGAGCCAGTGTTAGTGCCCGACAGCCAATGAATCATTCTGTGAGGTTGGTCTCACTGAAGATAGTAAACTAGAGATGCTGTCCAAGCCCTCCTTGGGATCCTAGAATTTAAAGCAGAAAGAGACCTTGGAGTTCAGATTCTAGTCCAATCTCCTTATTTTAGAGAGGAAGAAATGGAGATTCAGAGCAGTGAAATGATTGCTGGAGACTATGTACCCCCAGAGTAAGCAGCTGAGCCTCAATGGTCTTCTCATTCCCATTCTAGTGTTCTCTTTACAACACCAGGAGGCCTTGTGATAACAAATGGTATGTGTAATAATGCTCAGGAGGAGGAAGGAAGGAAGATCCCAGGAAGGCCTAGTTTATTCTGCAAATCATTTCAAAAGAATTACACTTCTCACATAGACCTTCTTTTGCCTAAATCCATACTAGCTCTCCTTAATAATGAAACCCATTTACTGAATGCCTTCTCTTACTACCTACCTATTGCCAATATTACTCTAACTGACTACGGAGGTTCTTTCAATTACTTCAAAGAACAAGAAAAATGCCTTCCAAGTGGAAAATGTCTCCGAACAGCCCAAATATATAAATAAATAACTGTTCAAGATAATATTTTAGCTCCGTAGTTTTTGGACAGTTTGAAATAGCTCTTTTGGAGGCAGGGGTTGGGGGTAGGATAGTATTGTCAAGGTTTGGAATCCAAACTGCTTTATTTCCAGCATTTGGATCTTATTATGCATACCATGTATATGATTTTTGATTATTATTACAAACTCTGGGATCTAAATTTCCTTTTCCAGTGAGTACAAAGCCTTAATTTTAAACAAATTAAGGGATTGTTTGTCCTAACATCACCATAGGATTAAGAACTGGAAGGAATCTTATGATATTGTCTAATCTCATTTTATAGAAGAAAGGAAGGAAAGAAGAAAAGAAAAAAGAAAGGAAAGAAAGAAGCAAGTAAGGAAATAAAGCATTTATCAAGTGCCTACTCTGTGCCGGGCATGAGCTGTGTGCTTCACAAGTATTTTCTTACTTGATAATGAGATTAAAATAATTCCTATCTCCCAACAACCTGGGAGGTAGGTGTTATTATCATCCCCATTTTACAGTCGGGAAAACTGAAGCAGACAGAGTCAATTAATTTGCCCAGGGTCACACAGCTAGTCTATATCTGAGGCTAGATTTGAACTCAGGTCCACTTGATTCCTGGCCCCTTGCTTTATCACCAGCCCAAACTAGCTACTCAGAAAACAAACAAACAAATAAACAAAAAACCCCCAAAAAACTGAGGCTCAGGGCCACACTGATCATAATTAGTATTTTATTTAACCAGTTACTTATGAATACACAAACACGCATGCACACAGAGACACTATGAAATACATGCCTTAGATCTGGGCTTTTTTTTTCAATACATTTTATAGATTCTTCTATCTTTCTTGAACATCTAAAGATGCCCACAAGATAACATATAAAAACTTAATTGTCCAAACCCTGGAGTAAAAAATAAAGTTTTAGAGGTAGAGCCATAGCCTGCGAGATTTTACTTTTATTTTAACATAAGCCCCCGGTCAAGGTCAGTGTCTAAGACACTGCATACATAGTTTGCCCTCAGGTAAAGTATGAAATCTTCTGGCACTTCAACAACTGTGGGGAAGTTAGTAAGCAGCCCCAACCCCCTCTCTACTCCTAGTGGTGAGTCCTTTTGGCAGATCTTCAAAAGATGGGTTATACTTATTTTATGGCTCCTACTGAGTATAAAGTAAATCCCAGGAGCCCCTTTACTTTCTTGGCAAAATACTGGGGAGAAGGGAGGGAGAGATGAAATTGGAACAGTTAAAATGAAAGGTTCAAGGTCATCTCTGGGCTCTGTTTATACAGGTTGTTTGTTACCTGTTATACTAAAATTGGTTATTTCTTTCAAAAGATTCTGAGGGGTCAGAGAAGAAAGTTCCTTTAGTACTTTAGGAAATAGCAATTCAAAGACTATAGGTTTTGGCTTTTAGTATCTTATCTTGGTTCTTCCTCATGTCTAAGATATAGACCTTAGTGGATCTCAACTACTTTGGAAAATGTACATTTCCCAGGTCAGCTCTTTTAATTTTTTTTTTAGCTTATACTGATTCCTCTTGTTTAATGTAAAAATTTTGGGAAGTCTCTAAATTGTTTTGCTGAGGTACAAAACACAAATTGTATCTTATGGATGAAAAGTTGTTAGAAAACTATAATTCATAATGTGTATGCTTTCAATGGAATGCTATTTTTCTTTAGACCAATCTATTTTGCTTATTGCTACCCCAATAGAATTGCTTATAAAACTAAGCAGATAGGTGTTTGCTTGTTTCCTCAAAGTTTTAATGGTAAAAATCAGTGCTTATTAGTATTTATTACGTAAGATTTCTTGAAATGGAAATTTATTGCTATATGTTTGGAATCCTCTCTTCCATTCTGCTGTGCACATGACATGTTTTTATTATTTTGTGTTTCCTCTAATATTTAAGTTCATAATGTGTTTTTTTCTTTTCTTATTGTATAATTTGTGTATTTGTTTTACAAAAATAAAATTTAAATTTTTTTAAAAAAATCAATGCTCAAGCCCCATCATCTCCACTTACTTTGTGTCTGTCCATACAAATCTAGATTGGAAATAGAATTTGTAGATATTTCATACCTTTTTTTTAAACTGATGCCAATACACTTCCTTTATCCTCCTCCTTCTCCCTCCCTCATAATATTACTTCACGCGTTCTATCCGAGAAGATTCGAGGCCGTTCTGTACTGTTCCTTTGTTGTTCTTTGAGGCTTCTCTAGGCCACACCAGGGACAGAGAGCAGTGCCAGGTAGAAAGAATTTTTTCATTCCTTGAACTCCAGTGCACATTCAAGGTCAGGCATGTTGAAAGAATGCGAAAATAATCGGTATTTAGTTTGGGAAGATAATTTAGCTTACAGCATGTCTACAAAATGATTGCTGCTTCATTAGCAAAAGCAAACAGGAGAGGACTTATACCAATAAGCTTCTTTTTGACTAGGATTTCCACTTAATACACTTCAATGAAATTAATCATTCCATCCTTTCTAAAGACAACCATTTTTATCAAAATTAATTAATTCCTAGGATGGTCTGTGACACGCTCCAGGAACAGTACTCTAAGTAAATATCGTTATTACTATTCCCATTTTATTTTGTATGGGAGGGTAAAGTGGGGACTCAGATCTTTAAATTCATCAGGGGAGAAATTTCCATTGTAGAAATCTACATCATTGGTGTAGATCAGCTTTTCAGTCAATTTTTAGTCACGACCAAATTTTCATGACCCCATTTGGAGTTTTCTTGGCAAACCACTGGAGTGGTTTGCTATTTCCTTCTCTGGCTCATTTTACAGATGAGGAAACTGAGGCAAACAGGGTTAAGTGACTTGCCCAGGGTCACACACTAGTAAGTATCTGAGATGAGATTTGAACTCAAGAACATGAGTCTTCCTGACTCCAGGTCTGGCACTCTATCCACTGTGCCACCTAGAGGCCTCAAAACCTAGCAAAGAATGAACTTGCAACCTCTGGTTTACAAGACCGGTGCTCTAACCATTGGCCTATGGAGCCACCATGAATCAGCTGCTGATCTGTAAGTTATAATCTTACCCCAGTTACCTGGGGGTAATGAGGGGCTAAGTGTCTTGCTCCTGATCACACGGGGGGCATGCCTTGAATTCATCTTCCAAACTCTAAAAGCCAGCCCTTTATTGAGACATCTATGCCATTCATCTGGCCTTACTGAACAGGTTCATAGACTTAAAACTGGAAGAAAACTTAGAGCAGGAGTGTGCTGGAGGCAGCTTCCACCACAGCACAAGAACAGAATGTTTAGCATAAGCATTTGCACCTCAGAAATTGGCAAATGCTGCAAAGCAGGACTAGATTTTTTTCTTTTTTTGATTGCACATAAGAAAGTGATGGAGAAATATTAATAATATAGAATAATATAATATAACAATATTATAATATATAACAATATAGATTAAATTGTTAATTAAATTAAATTAATAATACAGATTAAAGTTAAAAACAGTTAAAATAATGGAGATTAAAAACAATAATATAGATTAAAGTGTGTCATGTGCATGGTGTTTTTTCCACAGAGCCTGTTAAGGCTCTAACCAGCACATCCCTGCCCTAGAGGGGTAAAATATCATGCATCATCTTGCTGTAGATTATGAGAAAAATATCATTGTGACACAGCATCCAGTGGGTTTATTGTCTAAGGCAGGGTATGTACCGCACTTCTGAAAATATATACTATTGGACATGCCAATTTGACACGTTGTAGCGGAGAAAACACAAACGAAAACCTTAAAAGGGCCACTGATGAGCATATAAACCAAAAGGCCAGCAAGTATGACTTGTTTCTAAAAGGAACTTGATGGGGCAGCCAGGTAGTTCAGTGGATAGAGCATCAGGCCTGGAGTCAGGAAGATCTGAGTTCAAATCTGCCCTCAGATACTTACTAGCTGTGTCAGCTTAGGCAAGTCACTTAACCCCTATTTGCCTCAGTTCCTCCTCTGTAAAATGGGGATATACTGGAGAAAGAAATAGCAAACTACTCTAGTATATTTGCCAAGAAAACCCTACGAATAGTGTTCATGCAGTAACATAGAATCAGACGAGACTTAACCACTATGACAATAATCCTCATCACTAGGAATACAGTTAAAGCTTAATAAAAGGAGCTTGGTTACTCTGGAAGTTTTCCAGTTATTTTACAAATACATTTGGGATTTCTAGTATTTAAAAAATTTTTTGGTGACTATCTTGTTTTCTTAGGAGAATTTGTCAGCATGATTGAAAATCACACATGAACTTAATCTAGCTACAGGCATTGGAAGGCTAGCATTTAGAGTCTGTTGATTTCTTTTTCTGATAGATGTTGGTTTTTATTGGGGAGGGAAGAAACGTCAATGCTCTCCCCATAGTGGGTGCCCAATAAATATTTGATGAATGTTAATTTCAGCCTCACCTTAAGTGTTTCTCCAAATAGTTGTCGTCGGTGGCCTTTGTGAGACATGACAGGGCTGGCCAGGCTAGAGATGGATGCTCTTGTAGAATCCAGATGAGAAAATAGGCCTTTCTGTCAAGGAGCTCACATTCCAAGGAGAAACCTGGTTCAGTTTGCTCATCAAAACTGAGTGCATCTGAGCTTCGGTAAGAGCTGATTGGGGTCAGCTGTCCACAGTGGGACTGTAACAGATCGCCAGGGAGGGTGGGAACAACTAAAAGGGAAGGAAACAAGAAACTCTCTTTCACTAGATGCTTCCACAGTGACACTTAGCAGCACAGATAGAAAATAAAAATAAAATTGTAGTGCTGTGGCAAAGCCTTAAAAGCAGAGAAAGGCCTTGTGTGTATAATGAAACTCAAAACATATTTTAGAAGCTGTCTCTAATACAGAACTTTCTTGGTCTCATTTAGTTAACCACAGATCAGTAATATAACAGGTTTCCCCCCCCACTCCATATTATATAAATTCTTTTAAAGGCTATTCGTCTCTTCTAATAAATTCCATTTATGAGACCAGCTGACATAAAGAACATTAAAATTATACACATATGTGTGTGTAGATTATATATCTATACTTATATTTTTAAGTCATATTAGGGTGAGATCATTATTTGCCCATGCTTTTGACTTGTCTTTTAAGATTTTTTTTTCAAAAAAAGATAATCTTGAGCCTTTTGGTTTGCTCACTTACCTTAATAGTATTTTGCTTTGATCTAGTCCCTTACCTTGGCGGAGATCTGTTTGCTTTGGAAATTCAAAATCTGGTCTTATAGAGGCCCATTAATACATCATATAACCCTGCCACTATCTCAATGGAAATGAAAAAGAAAACCCTGTGTTTAAAGTATTATGCCTTTCTAGTCTCTTCATTTTTATTAATAGCTATTTCTAGATAAAGAATATACAGTGATAAAAGTCAGAAAAGTGTAATAGTGACTATGAGATAGCTAGAGAATGATAGATTACAAGACTAAATCTTGAGTTTACTCTTATTTTCATGGCCTTGCTAAGCAAACGGAGCTGGCTGTTCATTTAAAAATCTCTGTGCCTCAGTGGCCTTTACAGAATGTCTCCAAAATTCAATTTTCATGCAGTTCATTAACTGTATTTTAAATTTCTCAGCACCTAGCAAAGTGCATTGCACATGGGTGCTTAATGAATACTTGTGGAATGGATAAATGATACTTTGATGTTTCTGTAGATCACTCATCTCATCTTTGTGGATACTTCCTTTACCAATGCAGATTGCAATGCATCCATGCCTTCTTATCCTGTATAATTCCTGCCTATGACCTCCCATAAATTTCCCATAGAGATCTATCCAATGTGGTAGAGGCCTTCTTTTGTCTTTTTTCCACATTCATAAAACATTTTAATATTCACAAAGTACTTCCTCCGTAGCAATCTTATAAGGTAGTACAGACAGATATTACTCTCTCCATTTAGCAGATAAGGAAACTGAGACCCAGAGAGGTTAAGTGATATGTAGTGATATGTCTAGTCACATATCTAGTGCTGCAACCAGTCTTTGCACCTAGGTGTTATGACTTCAAGTCCAGAACCCTTTTTATCATGCCATAGGACCTGAATCACTCTCATTCTTTTTTTTTATACCATAATATAAAGTAAATGTATTATTATCTAGTCCCAATCCCTAAATATATTATATATATGTACATATATATACATACATATATATACATATGTGTGTGTGTGTGTGTGTGTGTGTATATATATATATATATATATATATATATATATATATATATATATATGTAAGTTTACAACACTCAGTTCCACAAGTTTTTGAGTTCCAAATTTTCTCCACTTCCCTCTCCTCCCCTCTCTCCCCCAAGACAGCATGGAATCCGATATATCTTCTACATATATCTTCGCATTAAACTTATTTACACAATAGTCAAATTGTAAAGAAGAATTGTAAACAATGGAATGAATCATGAGAAAGAAGAAACAAAACCAAAAAAGAAGAAAAAAAAAGAGAGCAAATCATTTACCTCAATCTGCATTCAGACTCCATAATTCCTTCTCTGGATGCGGATAGCTTTTTCCATCATGAGTCTTTTGGAGTTGCTTCCTTTATGTCTTGCAACTTTCCATGGGTACCAGTGCAGTATGTGGGCTATCCATTTGTTATCACTTGATCTCAAAACATGACTGGCCTTTCTCCTTTCCTAACCACACTGAGCATTCCCCTGGCTGTCCCCCCACTGTGCTCCCCCCCCCCCCCATATCTGGAATGCTGTCCTCTTCTCCACCTTCTAACTTGCCTGGCTTCAAGTTTCAGCTAATATCCCATCTTTTGCAAGAAGTCTTTCCCAGTCCTCTTTAATCATAATGTCTTCCCTCTGAGATGATCCCAGAAGATGGGACTCTGGAAAAAAACCCTGACGTTGGGAAAGATAGAAGGCAAAAGGAAAAAAAGGATGGCAGACAATGAGATGGATAGATAGCGTCATGGAAGCAACAAACATGAGCTTGGACAGACTTTGAGAGATAACGGAGGACAGAAGGGCCTGGTGTGCTATGGTCCATGGGGTCATGAAGAGTCAGACACGACTGAACGACTGGACAACAGCACTAACAACTTGTTTGTACATAGTTTATTTACATGTTGTCTTCTCTATATGACTGTGAGCTCCTCAAGGGCAAAGACCATGTTGCTATTGTTTTTAACCTTTCTTTGTGTCCTTAGTGGGTAGTACAGTGCTTGGCTTGTTGCTAGCTGACTTACTAAATATATACTTTTTGATAAAATCTTTTGTACCCCCTTTTGCATTCTCTACCTTGTTGATAATATGTGAAAGGTTACTTGCTTCCAATATTTATCTTTTACTGCCCCTTGGATCATCCACAGATTTGATTCTTTGGTGATCAGGGTGCTCCATGAGTTGCATTTATAGAGTATCACGAGATGAATATTACTGTTAGGAAGATGAATCTTTGTGAAGGGGCATCTTGGGATCATTGAAAACTCTGAATAATTTCCCAAATGTAATCCAGCCTACTCTTCCGTTTGAGGCTCAGCACAACCATGTCTGCCTACAGTGTATGTCTAAGATATGTGTACTATTGATTGAACTCTACAGGCTGTTTCTACAACGTAGTGCCAGAAATGGACAACAGGCACCCAAGCAGTTTTGTTGCTCAGTTGTTTCAGTTGTCTGATCATTGTGATCTCATTTGGAATTTTCTTGACAAAGATCTAAAAAAAAATTAGTTTGCCATTTCTTTCTCCAGCTCATTTTGCAGATGAGGAAACTGAGGCAAGCAGAGTTACGTGACTTGCCTAGGGTCACACAGCTAGTAAGTGTCTGAGGAAAGAATTGAAAGCAGGAGGATGAGTTTTCCTTACTTCAGGCACTACACTATGTCCACTGTACCACCTAGCTGCCATCCCAAGCAACAGGCACAAAATTTTTTCCTGTGTAAATCATGAGAAAGATGGATTTTAGCCAGTTATGATTCTCTGGTGCCAGAATTAGATGAAAATGGGGCAAGGGAGCACTGACAATTTGAGGCTTTATACCCTCTAGAAATATTCATGACTGGTGGTACTTTAAATAAAAGATTTTTGGCCAACATCCAAGCATTGATATACTATTTAATGATACTGGTGTTGACATTTTTGGTATGAATGATACCAGAAACCAGAAAGAAATTATAACTAATTGGAAGGATGGCTCACAGAGAAGTGATTAAAGCAGCTGGCACATTTGGTTATGTAATGTGCCCCAAGGTAAGAAGAAACATCATTTTATGTGACACTTGGTAATTTCTCCTTGCAGACCTCATGATAATCATGGGATATGGAGGTGTGGGGGCTATTTGGGCCCATTAGTTTAAAGGTCAAATCTTTAGTAGAGATGGAAAAGTAACTGAAAAAGGGGAAATTTAACAGACTCCTCTGACTTAACCAAATGGCCCAAGTTGGCCCAACAACTCTATACTTTGCTGTAGGACTTTACTATACCTCTATAGAAGAGCTAGATATAACTTCAGCAATTGATTGAATCCCAAACTGCTAAAGTTAATTACTTTCACTTTTGACTAGATTAAATTTCAACCAAAATAACATTTACTAAAGGCCTTCTTTGTACATGTATTAAGGGCCTTTTTTTGGGGGGGTAGATGATATAAAATTAAGATAAACCACGATCCTTGGAACCTGTGATCTAGTAAATAAGACACATAAACTAATAATTTTTTTAAGGAACTGGGGACACTTAACCTGGAGAAAAGATTTCAGGGAAACATGATATTCAAGGGTTATCATGTAGAAAAAAGAAAAAAAAACTCATTGCATTTGGCCTCAAATCAATAAGAAAGCATGTACACATTCTAATGGAAGAGCCCACATGTATATATGACTCTATATGTATGTATATACACCTATATGCATACACATAGATATGTGTCTAGATTCTTTATTATATAATATGTACACTTTATTTTGTATATTCTATACACACAATCTAATCGAGCTGGGGTCCTGTTACTCCAGTAATAGAGGGGCCAACATGTACATATATATGTCTATGTATATGTATATATGTATGGGGTAGATACATATATGTGTGTATATGTATATATGTGTGTATATCTATCATAAAACAGAACCTACAGATACAAGGTTACCTTTGTAATAGAAGGGCAACCTATGTGCACATATACATATACACATACATATACATAGACATGTACGTGCACTTATGCATAAACATACACATACACACAAAATCGTTCTTACGAGTTCAAAGTAACCTTTAGGAGGGAGGAGAAGCTACTGTAAATACACACATATAAATATATACACGTTATTTACAAAACAGATACAAAGTAACCTTTGGGAGGATGAGACAAGTGTTGGAGTAGGGAAGGAAGGAGAACCAGAGTAAGCTTCATGAAAAAGATTGGCACTTCAACTGAGTCTTGAAGGAAAACAGGGATTCCAAGAGATAGAAGGGAAGAGGGAGTATACCCCAGGCATGGCAATTACCCAGTGCAATGACGTAGAGTGTTATGAATGATTTGGCTGGATCCCAGGTTATGTAGAAGAATAATGAGTGATAAGAATGAAAACGAAATAGATTGAGTTTGCAAAGAAATCTAAATGCCTAAAAGAAGAGCTTATATTTGACCTAACAGGTAATAGGGAACTCCTGGGATTTATTGAGTAGGAGGGTACTACAATCAAGCTTGCATTTTAGGGACATAATTTTGATTGATGTGTGAAGGATGGAGTAGAGGAGAAAGACTTCAATCCATCAACAAGCATTTATTGAACACTTATTGTGTCATATACTGTGCTAAGCACTGGAAATGCAAATGTAAAAGTGATCATCTCTGCCTTCAAGGTTGCCTTCTAACGTGAGAGCCTATCTGAACATTTAGAAGTAAAAATGCAATGTATACAAAATGAATATATGGTAGCTTTGTGCCCAAGTGCATTAGGCTTGAGTCAGGGAGACCAATTGGAAATCTATTTCGATAGTTCACGCAGGAGGTCATGAGAACCTGAACTAAGGAGGTGGCCATGTGAGTGGAGAGAAGGGGATTGGGTTCAGGGAATATTGTGGTGATATAATAACAAGATTTGTCAATGTCATTGGCTTTGTGGGATGGGGGAGAGTGAACAGCTGAGGCTGACACTGAGGTTTCAAACCAGAGTGATTGGAAAAATGGTGCCTTTGACAGAACTAACAGCAATAAATGGAAGGTACAGAGGCAGATTTCAGCTTGATTTATGAGAAAACTTCCTAGCAAATAGAACCATCCACAAGTGTACTAAGTTGCCTGGGAAATAGGCAATGAGTTCTTTTTAACTGTAGTTCTTTAAGTAGAGGCTGTTATAGAGTAGATTTCTGTAGAGGTGTGTATTAGACTAGATGGGTCCCTTATAATTGTTGGATGCTGTGGGTTTCAAATTATAGTATCCGGTATGCTGTGATGGCCACAGATAATACTAGCTCTTTGGTTCTCCTAAATGATCTGAAGTACCCTGTTTACCCTAGAGTCTGAAAGCTCATAGGATATTTTTGGGGTCGAATAAAAAAAATACTGGGAATAAATGAATCTTTTTCTTGACTTGGTAATTTAAGCCAGATTTTCTCCACATGAGAAATGCCTTGCCAAGGGCCGAGATGGGAACACTTCTTACGTGGACTGGACAATGAAGATTCGTTGCTCTGAGAGCACTTTTCATTATCAATATGTTCATTTCAAAAGGATGTATGAACAGTGTACTCATTTGCCAAGACCAGGCAGAGTCAGCAGCATCTACTTGGACTAAAAGAATCACTTTACAAATATTGTACTGGATGGAATGCCTAAAAGTTTACAAGGCCCTCCTAGCTGAACTTACTTTATGGCGCTAGTCCAGAGGTTCTGGACAGGATGAGAAGTAGGAGGTTGGAGTGGAGAGGGTGTAGTTATATGTTTTTACAGTCACAAGAATGTGAAAACTTAGAAAGAAACTTTAGAGATCTTTTCCAACTTTAATTTTATAGATGGGGTAATTGAGGCACTGAATGATGCCCTGTGACCTTCCTTCTTTTATCTTCCTACCTTTCCTTCTCTCTTCACGATTTTCCATGTCATCATCATCCTCAGCCACAACCTTGTCTAAGGTTCCATCTGTATGTGCATTATGCTGATGTTTTCTAAAGCAAATCAAATGTTGGGAAACCTTGCCCTCTAGAAACTTTCAATCTAAGTTCATTCAGCAGAGATAATGTAGAGGAGATTCATCAGAGAGTCAAATGTTGGATCACATGGGCTCTACTAAGAGAATCCTCCAAAATGAGAATTCTGGTTTTCAATGATGAGTAGCATTGCTTTTATTGTTTGTCCTTCATGCTCAAGGAGAAACAAAATGACATCGTGATGTCGAGGTCAAGGTACAGTGTGTCTGGCTGTGGCTGATTAGATCAATATGAGCTTGGAAGGTTCTACCATAGGTTGGGCTAACATAGTCCATATGACCATTTGGGAGGAAGACATCTCTAAATTTGCCCCTCTCACAATTCTTTTGAGCATCCACATTGAATAAAAAGCTGAAATAAAACTAAACCCTTTCTCTACTGACTGCATTACACAGCCACAATTCCAGTTTTGATAAGCCTCGTAGACTCTACAAGTTTTTGGAGCAACAATCTATGCCTGTCTTCAATTTTCCCTACCAGACTAGAAGACTTGATTTCTTCAGGACTCTGTGTTTTTGTTTTGGAGGATCACCAGTGATTTAACAGATGGTCTATGAGAAGTACTATGGCCAAAACATCCCTCACCTTGCAACAGTCCTGGTGAGGAGCTTAGAATCATAGGATCAAACATTTAGAGATGAGAAGGGTCCTTGGAGTTCATCTAGTTCAAACTCTTAATTTTACAAATGAAGAAAGTGAAGCTCAGACAGGTTAAGAGACTTGCCAAGGCCCACAGTTAGTAAGCCTTTAAGGCAGGATTTGAACCCAGGCCTTGCTGATTCCAAAACTCATGCCCTATCCACTGGGCCAGGCCGCCTTTCCAAACAGCTAGTACATAGTCATCAGACAGCAGTCACATGTCACATCATTAGGTTTATACCCAAAGCCTTGCCAGTTTGGTAGGACACACCATGACTTGCTCTCCACTGACCTTGCCTTTTGGAAATCATAATGATCTTCACACCATGGTAAGGTACCACAGGGGCACATAGGCAAATAACTAGCACAGAAAGCACATTAAAAATTGTAACTGATTCCAACAGCAATAAAACTTTGCTTTGTCTGTGCTAACACAAGTACATTGTAATTATAACAAGAACTTTATAAAAGAGAAAATTGATAGTTAAATGAGATATTCACCTAGGAGAGACTAAACCTAACTGTAATGCGGGGAAGAATTCTTTCCCAACATCATTAAAACTGAGTCCCTCCTGAATTATTTTATCTCTTTACCAGAGGCCCAAATTTCACCTCTCCCACCATCCTATATATTTATTTTGCAGATGGTAGTTAAGCATTGAGCTAACAGTTCCGTTGGACTGTCTCCAATATGAAGACTGCCAGAACAAAAAGCACAGTCCCAATTTTGACGCACTTATTAGGAAGAGTAATTTCTCTAAGGAGGATGTACTGAGAAGTGCTTTGAGAGAGCTGGAGACTTATTACCCTGTAATTCCCAGTTTTGTTGTTGGAAAACTAGCAGACTTCTGAGAAACAGAATTTAAAGTATTTTCCAGGATAAACAATGATGTCCATGGGATCTCAGATTGCCTTGGTAACCACCCTTTAGGGTCTAAATTATATTTAGGGTCTTTATTATACTTACGGTATGAATTATATTTAGGGTCTAAATAATATAGCCCCCAATCACCAAAGTAGGAATCACAGAATCTCATAGTTGGAAGGGATGTCTGCAGGATACCTCTACAAGATACCTGGCAAGTGGTCAGCTAATCTTTCCCTGATGCCCTTTTGTGAAGGTCGAGCCAACCCCTCACAAGATAGGCCATTCCACTTTGGGGTACCTCCTTTTGGGGAGGCAATACTAGATTGGAAGCCAGATGGCCTGAATTTTAATTCTGGTTCAGCCGTTTTGCCATCCATATGGCCTTGAGGAAATTACTTATCTATTCTGGACTCAAGTCAACAGGCTTTTATTAAGTGCTTCCTATATTCTATGCACGGTGCTAAGCTTTGGGGATACAAAAAAGGCAAAGGAGCCCTCAAGGAGCGTACAATCTGATGAGGAGAATAACATGTAAACATTTATACAAACTATATACATATATGTATAGACACACATACATTATGTACACATGCATACACATATAAATTCAGGGTAATTTCAGTTTCATCATCTTTAAAATATGGAGGTAGACTAGATGCCCTCTACTATCTCTTCTGACTATAATTCTATCCTAATCATTAGGATGTCACTCCTTCATTAAGCCTCAATTTGTCTCTTTACAACTTCCATCCATTGTTCCTAGTTCTGTTTTTTTGGGGGGTACCAGAGGGAAGTCTAATCCGCAGCAGGGGATATTAGTGGGAAAATAACCATGCAGCTGTGGGGGGCGGGGGGAAGGGAAGGCTTCACATGAAAGGCGGTACTTGAGATGAGCCTTGAAGAAGATTAGGGAGAGGTGGAGAGGGGTGCATTTCAGGTGCTATGATAATGCTCTTCGTGGCACTTTTTGATTCAATAGATATATGGTTATGTATTCACTCTAGCTGCTTGCCTGATAGGAAGACAGAGACAGTCTCTCTGGCCCTATGGGAAAACAGTGGTGGATACCAGTGGAAAAATGATGCTCATTGTGAACTGAATGACTTTCTTCACAATTTCTGTTCTCTAACATTCATGATGAAATTAGTCATCACACCCAAACTGTCTCATAGCTTTCACACCAAAACTGTCTAATTCTGGAGTTCCTGAGTTGCCAGAGAAACATAAAATGTTAGAGCAAGAAAAGCTGGTAGAGGTAATCAAGGCCACCCATCCCCTCCATCTTACAGATGAAGAAACTGAGTCTCTGAGGTATGAAGTGATTTCCCCAAGATCATGACTGTAACCAAAGCCAGGAGTAAGAGGCCAGGCCTTCCTTGGACTTCTACTTGACCCTATCTACCCTGCCTCACTTCCATAGATGTCACACCAGAACTCAGCCTCCACACACCACCTGCCTTTTGTTGTTCACTCTTGGTCACTGCTTTTATCAAAAAGTGTTCTCCCAACAGCCAGATACAATTGTGCACCACGTAGAGCATGCTTTCACTGGCAGTGCTTATGATTGAGGGCAGATGTTTTGTGACTTAAGTTCACCTTTATGAAAGCTTTGTCTTTAATGGTATACCCGATAGTATGCTTTACATCAGAGAACTGGCCATAGATCTTCCTTACATAGATAAGAGGGAAAGATGTATGACAGAAATTTTTTCTGTTAATGGACAGAAGTTTCAGTGCCTTTCTGACACTGAAATACTTAAATTATTTAGCAATTTATTCTGTTCTTCTCAGCAGAGTTGTGATGATATATACTGAAAACTTTCTCTAAATCTGTTTACTAGAACAGAGATGTCCTGAGGAATAATGGGTTTATCAGAGATAGGAATGAAAATTAAGAAGGGAAAACATCAGGCTGCTTGTGGATTTTGGCAATGGACAATAAGCATTTCTTTGAAGATTAAACTGTGGCTGAAATTTACTACTCAGTTTTAAAAAGCACTCTCATGTATTTGAATCTTATTTACTGGAGCAATCCTTCTGTTACTAGAAAAATCTGCTCAGACAGATCCGACAGCTTTTTCAGTGGGATCATAAACTTTTGGGGGTGTAGCTGCTGTATCAAATGACTTTTTAAACCAAGATCTTGCCCTTTGAATATAGCTTATATGCAATCAAGCGAAGGCACTGTATCATGCCAAGAACCAAGTCTCAGCAAACTAGAGGAGACTAAAAGCCAGTGTGTTTGACTTTGATTCCTTGGAAAATTCTGTGAATGGATCATTAAAGAGCCATTTGATTTACATTTAGGAAGGGAAGTAGTAATTACAAAGAGTGAGAATGGGTTCATAAAGAGCACGTCATGCCAGAGTAACCTCATTCCCTTTTTTTACACTGTTATTAAACTAGTAGATGAGGGGAATGCTGTGGATATAGTTTACCAAGATTTATAATTAGCCTGTGATAAAGTCTTTCATACTGTTCTTGAGGAGAAGATGGAGAGATATGGATCTGATGATAGTAATAGGTGATTCCGGGACAGGTTGGACAGCCATACTAAAGAGCAGTTGCTAACTATATAATGTTAATGTGGAGTCCATTCCAGTAGGGTACCCTCGTTTGGCCCTGTGCTGTTTAATGTGTTTTTAAAGTTGTATTGCTGTGGTTTGTTTTTAGATGACAAAAATTTACAGATTGCTACTCCTACTTCATGAGAAATCTCTTGTTGTAAGGTAAAACAGTTAAGTAAAACTAATAATCGTGAATGTGCATGCAACATTTCATATCTGTTATGCTCTGTCTATCTCTATTTTTTAAAAAAATTGGGGGGAGGGACAAACGAGTTCAGGAAGGCTTCCTCAGGTGGCTTTTGGGGCTTGAAATTCTTCATAAGTAGCACATTGTAATCTACCATGACTGTTTATTCTAAAAAGGTATATTGCTGCATTTGTATTCATATGGGAGTGATAGAAGGCTTCCCTCTCCCATTAGATTTTGGACATGGTTAATTAGAGGGAGGGCAGGTCGGTGTCACAGGGGATTGAGTGCTGGGCCTGGAATCAGGAAGACATCTTTCTGAATTCAAATCTGGCCTTAGATAGTTACTAGCTATGTGACCCTGGGCAAGTCATGTAACCCTGTTTATTTCAGTTTCCTCATCTGTAAAATGAGCTGGAGAAGGAAATGGCAAACCACTCCAGTATCTTTGCCAAGAAAACCCCAAATAGGGTCACAAAGAGTTAGACACAAATTTAAAATGACCGAACAACAACAACTGAATGCAACAATCAGGGAGAAGGGTAACATCCAATACACGGTATTCTCTCCTTTGTTGGAAATGATACTATATCAATTTTTACTTGGAAGAAACTAGTAGTAATGGAAGCTGTTTGACTACAGGAAATGTATCTGAGCTAAACTTTCATGGTCGGTCCTTCATGTTTGTTGAGTAAATGGATGAATAAGCAGTCTATAGGAGAAACCTCTGAAAGCCTTTCCTTGATGGGAGATGGCTCAGCTTATCCAGCTTCATTCCAAGGGCAGGCTGGCTTAAAAAAATTCTAGTAACTTAAAGAAAAACCTTCTATTGTTCCTTGCACCAAGCATACATAAATGAAGGACTGGTTTTTTTGCTTTGTTTTACTAAAATGAGATTCTTTTTAGAAGGGTTACTTTGAGGGAACTTTGTGGGAATGGCTTCTTGTTGTTCCGCCATTTTTCATTTGTGTCTTTTTGTGACCCCATTTGGAGTTTTCTTTGCAAGGATACTGGAGTGGTTTGTCTTTTCCTTCTCCAGCTCATTTTACAGATGAGGAAACTGAGGCATAAAGGGTTGAGTGACTTATCAAGGGTCACACACCTATTAAGTGTCTGAGGCTGGATTTGAACTCAGGAAGATGAGTCTTCCTGACTCCAGGCCCAATGCTCTAACCACTGTACCATGTAGATGCCTGGAATCTAAAATAACTATGTTCAGATCTGTCCTCTGATATTTACTAGCCACCTCTAGAGATATGCCTTATGCAGCTCCCAAAGATTTGTGTCCTAGACTGAAGACCAGTCTGAGCAGAGGGACGTTCTCCACATTGATGAAATCATGGATCCTCTGAGTATTTGTGCATTTTCTTCATACTCAGATGACAGGTGAGAAGATGTCAGAAGTAGCTGTGTGTGTGTGTGTGTGTGTTTTCATGCCCTGAAGTGATCCACATAAAAACTGTTACATCCATATTGGTTTTATAAGAAAAACTTGGATGATTAGAGATTTCACCTGGGGCAGATAACGTTAGGTAGGCACACCCGTCTCCCACTTTCACTCCTACCCTGGACACAGTTACTTAAATATAGACACATGATTAGGTGCTCCATAATTATTTCTGGGGCCCCCTTATAAAATTTCTCCGTATGTCCCAAGCTATATCCCTAATCCTTAAGGTCTTCAAAGTAGACAGTCATATACTTCTGACTCTCCAGGAATAAAATGAGATAATGTCTCTAAAGTGCTTAAGGCACAGTGCCTGCCTGGAACATTGTTGTTCAGTTGTGACCAACTCTTTGTGACCCCATTTGGGGTCTTCTTGGCAAAGATACTGGAATAGTTTGTCATTTCCTTCTCTAGATCATTTTACAGATGAGGAAACTGAGGCAAACAGGGTGAAGTGACTTGCCCAGGGTCACATAGCAAGTGTCGTGAGGACAGATTTAAACTCAGGTCTTCCTGACTTCAGACCCAGCACTCTGTGCACTATGGTAACACGTAGCTGCCTGGCACATAGTAGATGTTCAATAGATGCTTGTTCCCTTCCCTAAGCCTTCCTACAGTTCCTTTGATGGCCTGTAAAAGAGGATATAAAACCAAATAGCTATGGGTCTGACTCCAAAGGTAGATTGTTTGGGCTTATGCCATTTTTATTATATCATAAAGGGCTTTGTCTTCAGCAGATAGTGCAACAGCATAAGGGACTTCAGGAGATGCTTATGACTGAACAAAGTAAAAGAAAAGAGTCCCCAGAATCTTTGCCAAGTCTCATTCAGCTTTTGAGAAATTTGCAATTTATTTGGGAAAACAAAGCATCCATCCCTACCCCCCAAAAGGATGACTTGAAAACTAATACAAAGCGGTATAAGAGAAAAGGGTGCCCTTTGTGGCATTCCTTCAGGGGTCAGGAACAAGATTATAACCTTGGGGGAGAGAAAATGTAATACAGTGGAGCTGGTGTTTTCTTGCATTACAGGTGAGATCATCTTATCATGAGCTCCTTTTGATACTGCCAATGGCTAAGCTCCCTTGGACAGGTTCCAAGAAGAACAAGTATCATACCAGAGTCTGCCAGTGCCATGTTATACAGTCATAGGATTTGAGAGCTGAAAGGGATCTAAAGGTCATCTAATTCAACCCCCTCATTTTTTTTTGCTGTTCAGTCATTTTTCCATCATGCCCAACTCTTTGAGATCCCATTAGGGTTTTTCTTGGCAATGATACTAGAGTGGTTTGCCATTTCCTTCTCTGGCTCATTTTACAGATGAGGAAACTGAAACAAACAGGGTTACATGACTTGCCCAGGGTCACATAGCTAGTAACTATCTAAGGCCAGATTTGAATTCAGAAAGATGTCTTCCTGGTGACTTGCCCAGGGTCACACAGTTAGTACATTTCTGAGGCCAGATGTGAACTCAGAAAGACTAGTCTTTTTGACTCCAGGCCTGGTGCTCTATCCACTGCACCACCAAGATGCCCAATTCAACCCCCTCATTTGATAGGTGAGCAAAGTGGGATTCAAAGAAATCAAGTGGTTAGCCTCAGGTTGTAGAATTATCAAATGGTAAATCCAGGACTTCAACCCAGGTTTTCTTACTTCATATACAACACGTTTAAAAAAATTTAATTTATGGAATAAAACAAGCATTTCCAGAACATAGCAAAATAAAAAAGATCATTATGCATGAAACTACAAACCTATTATGTACAACTTGCTATTCCTTTCAAGTATATAAATTTCTTTTTTTTTCCTCTTCCCATACCCCCTTGAAATGGCTACTATTAGACCCAACACTCTTTTTATTCTGCCTCAAGGAACCTTAGAAATTATATAATTCAATCCAATTATTATAAAGATTAGGAAACTGAAGCCCAGAAGGATTGTAACTTGTCTAAGGTCACTCAGTTTTTCAGTATCAGTATCAGAAGCAAGACTAAAACTTCTCTGTTGATTCCCAGGACAGTGGCCATTGCTTCCACGATGCCTCACCATCTCTTTGTTTAGTGTAGAAATAAAAAAGTCTATCATCCTCAAAATTAGTACCTGACTTGTGTGGCCTGCCTCCTTTCCTCCTCCATCCCCACAGCCATCACTACAACAATAAATATTTATTAAATGCTTATTAAGTGGTTGTGTTATAGAGAAAGTCCCAGAATGTCAGGAAGGAAGCCCAGAGAGGATTGAAGACAAGGCTGGTGTAGGCCTCTTTTTAAAATAGAGGTCCTGGGAAGAACCAGGCAATCAAAGGAAGAAACTTTGGGGGTGGAAGATTCTTCCAATATAAGTAGTCTGGGGGTAAAGTGAGCTTCCTGGGTCAAGAGATTTGTAGGCCATTGCAGAGAAAGTCTGGGAGAGTCAAGAGAGTACAGCCTGGACAGTAAGAGTCTAGAACCTTGCTTTAGGACCTTTCATAATTTAGATGATGAGGAAAAATACATCTGTATGTAGATAGATAGTAATAGTATAATCTGAGCTCCTTTATCCTCATTCAAAGCACTCCACAATCTGATCTCAATTTACCTTTCAAGCATTTTCCCCAACTACTAAACCTACATATATGTTAAGCTGTACCTATATTAATCTTCTCTCTGACCCTGAACTTGCTTGGTAATACCCCAGCTCTATGAAATCCTAGAACATGTATTGTCTATGACCCTCACTGGATACGGGGCTGGCCTGGCATTGTTCCTTATCTAGTGTTCTTCTTCTTTTCCCCACTAATAGTCAGCTCCTTAAGGGCAGTGGCCATCTGCTTAGATTCTTTTGGTATCTCTCCCAACAAAGCAATACATTGCTCTTCATGGGTGCTCAGGAAATATATTTAATTGATTCCCTCCTCCCCACATCAAATTCCCAATGCCCTCTCTTCCTATTGATCCCCCAGACATGCAATCACCTGATTGCTTCAAAATCCAGAAAAATACACAGAAGAAAAAGAATTGGAGAGACATGGAAATAAAAAGGAATCCTGTGATACTATCTTGTTAATGCATATTTTTAAAACAAACTTGAGTTCATAGTTTCACACATAGTCATTTTATATTCCTATCTGTTTTGAATGCTTAGTTTTCTTGATGGTTAAGACTAGTTTCTTTTTTGATGCTCGATCTGCAATCCTGTGAACTTGGCAGAGTAGGGAAGGAAAGGGAAGACGCTTCGAGATGTTTAATGTTAAGCCCTGGGACCTGGGCCTTTTCACCTGGATACTCAGGGTACTAAGGGGCTTTGACTAATTTCCTTCTTGCTCCAGGTCCTAAGAAGTCATAGAATCCCAGAATCCTAGAGTTGGAAGGGACTTCTTCAACCCTTATCTGAAGCACAAATCTCCTATACAAAATAGCCTTATAGAATCACAGATTTAGAGCTATTGTAAGGGACACTAAAGAGGTCACTTCTGCTTTGCTACATTCAATGATGGGAATCCTACTTATTTATTTATCTGAGAAGCCCAACATCTTGCTGGTCAGCTCTAATTGTTAGCAATTTTAACTCAGCCACTTAAAGAAATGACCTAAAGTGCGTAATCTGGAGAGAAAAAGTAGATTAATATTCCTACATGAAACACGGCATGTTATGTTATGAAATCAGCAAGGAGCTTCCCCTTTCTGGGCCTTTTGCCTGCTGTGTTTCTTTTCCAAACATATGGCGGTGGTGGTAAATCACACAATTTTAACGGAATTTGGTTTTGCCTTTTCTTGAAGTGCCTCTTTTCCCTTAAATTTTTATATGGTGATTGTAATGCTGAAGAAGCATCATTTCCCTGGCCTGAGACATTCCCCTTAAAAAATGTCCTGAGATGTCTTGGGTTTGGAGGTGGAGGTTTCCCTCCAGCAGCTGAAAAGCCAACAGTTTCATGGGAGGGATGCCTGATCACCCAAATCACCTTCTGCTCTGCAGCTATTTTGCTTGGACTCTGAACACCAGGAGAGAGGTGGAACATTTTAACTTGGCTCAGGTGGTTGATCCAATCGAGCCTGCCGAGGGGTTACAGGTTCTGTTTAGGTTTGTAGATAGGAGCTGCTTTGATTTATGTCCAAATTGACTTTGGGGGAATCTTTGTGATAACTCTGAGAGCCCGAGTGATGAATTTCACTCACTGTTACTCCTTTTAATAAAAACAGCAATGTCCTAAGATATGCAAAATTGCTTTGGATTGAAATCCCAGGTTTAGGAATAGAAATGCTACAGATAAACTGCCCTTTAAACCCACCCCACCACACACACACCCATATTATGATGTCCAGTACTCTACAGTAATAGTGATGAACAAAGCAATTAGTTTTAGCAGAAAATGGTTTCAAAACAGTGGGAATTCACATTTTCTTGTTTCCTATAGTCTCTTTTTATCTCTCTTGTTCTCTTACTGATTTTCTCTGTGCTTTGTGCCCCATACCAAAACAGATGTCAGATTTACCAGATCTCAGAAATCATTGTTTCATAAATCAATTTTAATGCTAAACTTTTTTTAAATAAAAAATTCCCAGTAATGCAAATCAAACCAAAATTACATCAAATAGGAAAAAGAAAATAGATTTTTTTTTTTGCTTCTTGGCTAACATGTTATGTCCTATAAGTGTGTTAACATATTAAAAATCCATGCGTGAAAATGAATACTCTTTAAAATAAGACCCTGGGGAGAGATTTTGTACTTGGCATTCAAGGCCCTCAACAATGAGGCTGAAGACTACTTTTGCAAAATTATTTTTCATTCCTCCTGTACTTCTATGCCTCAGACAAATTGGGTTATTCACCTTCTACAAATGGGGCTCATGTTTTCCCACCTCCCTGCCTATTTGTTTTTTTTTCCTGCTATGCCTTCTGCCTGCAATACTCTCCTCCTACCCCCCATCTCCACCTTAAGATGTTCTACTTAGCCTTTAAGACCTAGTTCAAATGCCACCTTCTCTGGGACAGTTATTCACTCCCACCCTACCCACAACTGGAAGTTATTTTGCCCTCACGTGGGTGGCTCAGTGGATAGAATGCAGGGCCTGGAGTCAGGAAGACTCATCTTCCTGAGTTCAAATCTAGCCTCAGACACTTACTACCTGTGTGACCTTGGGCAAGTCACTTAATCTTGATGTCTCAAGTTTCCTCATCTGTAAAATGAGCTAGAGAAGGAAATGGCAAACCACTCCAGAATCTTTGCGACGAAAACCACAGATAAAGTCACAGAGAGTCAGACATGACTGAATAACAACAAAATCTCATAGCACCATATGTGAACTATGTAATTTGTTTTATATTTATTTGTGTGTGTACATTATATATATTTATACACATATGTGTGTACATATATGTTTAATCGGTAGAGGCTGAGTAACTTAGTGTATAGTGTTGAGCTTAGAGTCAATAAAACCTACCTTCAAATCTTTTAACATGAGTTAAAAAACAATTCAGCTGTATAACTGGGGGTTGTATCAACAGAAGGAAGAGAAAGTTATTTTCATTTCCTGTGTCTCAAAACACTGCAGACAGAAGCCTAAAGCCACTAAGAGGAGCTCTCTGAGCCCAGGGTTCACAGACGAATAGTTTTTTACCTCCCACTAGGTGCAGCTGGGAACCTTGAGTGCTGACCTTTAAGTACCTCTCAAACAAACAAAGGGCTTCCTTTTCTAAACATCCTAGCTAGATAAGGAAGTTCCACTCAGACAGAGAGCTTCTTCCCTCCTAAAAAGACGCTCTACCATCCTGAGCAAATCCTGGCTGGGCAGGGTGGTGGATTCAATCCCAGACTCAGAGTGGGGGCAAACAAAAGGTAGAGTGACCCATTGAGGATTCAAACACATTTTGGACCAATTTTTGCCTTTGGGTTGCCAGGGATTCTGCTCCCTGAACTGTTTGCATAAACTGAAGTCACTGCTACTTGAGTTCTACTTGATGGTTTATTACACCAATGTTGCCTCTCTGCTCTGGTTTCCTGTGGATTTGTAGTTGGGAAATTTAAAGGCATGATTCTGTAAGTGTGTAATACAGTGACTCCCACAGTTCTAGTAAAAAGTACGATTTTGGTGGAGTGTTATCTTGTGGTTAGAAAGAGAATGTTGGTCACTCACAGAAATATTTGCCGATAATTCCATTAGCCCTTGCCACAGGGTCATGGATTCGGATCTGGAAAGGACCATTGAGCTCAACCAATCCAAGTCTCTAGTCTTATAGAGGAGAAAACTGAAACCTAGGGAAGTGAAGGGACAAATAATCTGAGATTTATTTAAACAAAATTGATTAATGGCATTTTAGCTTTGCTTAAGCAGTGATATCTTTAAAAAGTAAAATACTCAACTGGATCTGTAATCTCACTGAAGTACATATTCCCTCCAAAAATGCTGGTAGCAACCCATCCATGCCTGCCCATTCTGTGCATCTCTCATCCTCATCCTTCCATAAGTTCAGGACAAAGGGTCCATCCAATGTGCTCATGGTCTTTTTGATGTTCACAGAGTACCAGGGAAGAACATGGCATGTCCATTAGTATGCTACTGGAAAATACTTGTGGCCCTGAGTTTGTCATGGTTTACTCATTTTCTTAGAGAGTTACTTACTTGCCACTGGGGAAAAAAGCATTGCATTGAGGGTCATTGATTTTCAGTCTTGATAATAGAGATTTTCTAGGGTCTTTCTTCCTGCCTTCCCATGTTTCCCTGAGACATAAACAAACAGAAAAGGTGGCATGATGTCTATATTTCTGAGAAGAGGGGAATAATGATTGGGTTTGTTCTATTTTATTTCATGTAGTATCACCTGTTCCACTGTTCTCTGGGTCAAACTGATCATTATAATGGTTCTGAGAAGGGCAGATTCAGTCAGTCAACACACATTTATCAAGATTCTTGCCAGGCCTTTACAGACGCTGTAATAATCTCAGAGCACATACATTCCTTATTGTGCATCACATTGGCTGACAACCTCTTACTTTACTGTTGTCTCCTACCGCTCTTCTCCCCTTCCCTGATCGTGTGGATTTATGGGTTGGGCTGTGAAGACATTATTATTGTCATGAAGATATTAATATAGAAATGGTCCTAAGGCAAGTCATTAACAGTATTATTCTTTTATGTTTTATATTTGGCAAGCTATTGTGCAGGTAGGAAAAAATGTCAGCTTTTGTAATTGAATAAAAATATTGGGATTTAAGTTGATTTTTCATAGGCTAACAGTTTTCTTTGTGACATTCTAGTAGCAGATAGGATGATAGGGATAATATGTACCTTATCCTGTTCCCACATGACTTTGATTTCCTCTTCTGGGTGTCTATTTTTTAGAGCTCTTCATTCATAGTCTGGAGGCTATGAGTATTTGGTATAACAACATCTGAGAGAGAGAGACAGAGAGAGAGAGAGAGAGAGAGAGAGAGGATAGTGAAGCGTTGTGCTAAGTATTGGGAATACAAATACAAGCAAAAATAAAAACAGTTCTTGCCTTGAGGACCTCACATTCTAATACACGAAGACAACACTTAAAAGGGGATTGGGAAGGGGGATAGGGGAAAGTACTTGTGTAAGTGCAAGATGAAGTCCTTAGAGTCAGGGCCAGGGGAAGAGTGAAACAGGGAGTATGACTGCCTTTGGCTCTTCCTCAAATGGAGAAAACTGAAAATATTGTTTCTAAATTTTTATGGGTCAATGTTATATTCTGATGATTGTGAGTAGCACTTTTATGTGTGACAGTGCTTGCATACATCTAATATAATTTTATTTCTTTAATTCTCAAGGATATTTTGGCATTTGTACTTACCATATTGACATTTGTCATCCATTTGTTTCTGGTATATAAATCTCACCACCTGATTGTGCTTTTCTAGATATTCAGCTAATGAAATATTTTTGCAGCCTGTAATGATAAGTTATACAGTTTCTACCATTTCCTTGCAATGTCAATACAGATCACTAAGTCTAGATTTGTTAAGGATGAACTCTTTATAACTTCTGGTAGCAATGATCTGGTCTTTCATACCTATTTCATTTTCATAAACAACCCTTCCATTTTCATAAACAAATCCTCCTGACTCGGTCTTCTGTCTGATGTTTCTTTGTTGACTTGTTCTTGTTGGGTGAGTTTATGGGGACTTTGACATGCCCATGGAGGTCCACTCTTAGATCTTTTGTTCCATTCGTAGATCTTTGCAATTTCATAGGCTCCATCTGGAGGAAATGCATTCTGTTACATTCTACAAATCCAAAGGTGTATAACTATTATAGTGACATGATGTCCGTTCTCGAGTATTTCAGCAAGCTTTTAACCCATTTATTATGTACTCTGAAAACAACTAGAATTATTCTTCTTCCTTTTTGATAAGGTGGTGTTAATCTGCCTTGAGATGATGAAAAAAACACAATGTTTATCATCTTAAGGCAGACTTTCATAAGGATGCTCCTTTTCTGATATTGTTATAAAATTATCCTAGTCTCCAGAATCCTCTTGGAGCTCCATGGTGATTCCCAGTTTGGCAAAGGCAGACCCAAGGATGGCTTGTAGGTTAAGGTTCCTCTGGGTTCATTTGCTTTCCAAATTACTCATTGTTGCACTTTATCATCTCATCACTACTCTCAAGAGCAGTGGAAATCTGCATTGAAAAATGGTGATGTTGAAATAATGAAATAAACCCCCATTCACATTACTTATACAGATCAAAGTCATAATTGGGAGGGGAGGAAGATTATATTTGTCAAGCTTTGGAGAACTCGGTGCTTAGCTTTTGCTTACTTAAAATAGCCATCTTCACTATTGCGTAACGATTTTTTGTGTATGAGTATAATATGAAAGATTAAATGTTTGTTGGTGAAGAATGTTTTATGATTCTACTTTGGACTATAAAAATCCCTACTGCGGACAGAGGGGTAATGAGAGAATGATTGAAGAACTGGAGAAGTTCTGCGCTTCGATAACATCTCTCCAAAAAAATAGTTTTACAGAGTTTGCATGACTGATAAAAGCGAATAAAAATCTATTAACTTTTAAAAATCACATTACACCATGAAAGTACTTGAAAGTGTCCACACAATTATATTTAAGTGACATTATGCCATAATTGGGATCCTTTTCTGGTTTTGCATCTATGGAATTTTCTTCTGTGTTAAGGGCTTTTTTGTTGTGGTCATTTTGCTGAAGGAACCCTTTCCCCCCACTAGACTCTAAGTACCTTGTGGGTTGAGATTAGATCTTATCTAAACATTGTATTTTCCATAATGCACATGTAGGCACTTAAAAATAAATATTGATTGCTGATTCTTGGGGTTATCTGCCCTAAGGCGCTTAGTTATTGTAGCAAGAGTACTAGCCCATTTTTGGCAGTCAGTTCAAATCAGTCAGTCACCTAAGCATATTTGGAAAAAATTAGCAATGGATAATAGCTTTTGATTTTGCCACCTTGTCTTTCTCTGTGACCTTAGGAATGGTATTTAACCTCCATTTGTTTGTTTCCTCATGAGTAACACTGGAATGCATACCCCCCCTATCTATTGCATGGTAATATCACGAGGTTGAATTTTTAAATACCTACACAATTTACTGAGATCCTTGGAGAAAGTTGGAACAGATGTTGTCACTTAAAAATCTGTCTAAATTTCCTTTCCAAAGAAAGCAGGTAAACCCAGTGTGTAGCCTGTGTTAGATTTAACTCATTCCAAAAAAATCATCTCTATGGATGGCCCAGATATCCTATTTGGCAGGTACTAAATTGCCTTGATGAAGCAAGATGGTGTAAGTGATCTATGTTATGGAATATGGCCTTGTTTTCCCTTTTGCAAATAGATGAAAAATCTTGAAAAAAGCATTTGTCCTGCTGAAGCCTAATCTGCTCCCACCTTTTCCAGTAAAGACTATTGCCTTCTACTTGAAAAGTAATAACATTAGTTGAATTTTAAGTAGGAGTACAAAAATTGTTTTTACACAATTGCTTTTCAGCTCTTTCATCCATCTTCATATAGGCACTGCTCACACTTCATGGGACTGGATTATATTCTTGAAAAAGGTACTGACTGCCAAGTCAAATCTATTTTTTCCAGTGGAACATTGGGTGTTACATTCCTGACCAAGGGCCTGATGCCCAGCTTTTAATAGCGATAGCCACAGGATACAGATCTTTTAATAAATTAAAAATTATTTACCTGCATAATAGATATTGTATATTCTTGAAATTATACATACACTAATTAAACATGGCAATATGGAAATCATATTTTTTCCACAGAATTCTAGAATTATAGTAATTACCAAAGACCTCAGAGAAAATCTGAACTAATTTCATCATTTTGCAAACAAGAAAACTAATTACGAGAGAGATGGCCATAATTACTCAAGGTAACACAAGTTTGCTTTCTGACTCTTTTCAACATAAAGCATAACAAACCTGGAAGAATAGGATTTATGGTTGGGTTGGGTTGATTTGCAATATAAAACACCTTGTTTAGTGCAGCTGATAAATGGTAAGTGGCAGCCTGTTCACTGTGGCTTTTGCTCCTATGAGGAAGCATCATATGCTATTATTGTGGGAAAGACGAGATTTGGGCTGGGTGATCATACAACTAGAACAACTTGAATGACCAAACTAAAATTTCACCCATCATTAGTGGATGAAAGTCAGGTTGGAAAGAAGTCTTAAGTGGAGTGCCCCAGGAATCTATACTTGGCCCAGGGCTGGTTAACATTTTAATCAATGACTTGAATAAAGACATCCATGGTACTTATTGTCAGATTTGCACATGATGCAAAGACTGGAGGAATAGCTAACACACTACGATTGGTAGAGTAGAGATTCAAAAATGTTTTTAACAGATTAGAACACTGAACTGATTATGATAAAATGTAACATAAAAGGGTTAAATGTGAACTCTTACATGAGTTTAAAAAATTGATTTTGTAAGTTCAAGATGGAGGAGGCATGTTTTTATACAGCAATTTGTGTGGAAAAAGATGGAGCAAAGGGGAGGGGGAGGTTGGAAGACTGCAAACCCAACATAAATCAATACTGTGAGCTGACAGGCAACTAAAGCTAATGCAACACTGAGCTTTATTGAGACCCGTAACTTGCAAGAAGAAGATGTGAGTCCCTCTCATTCTGTCCTGGCCATACCACATATAGAGTATCGTGTTGAGTTCAGTGACATCGAAAATATGAAGAGTGCACAGAGCAGAGCTACCAGGATGAGGAAGGATCTTGAGTTTGTGTTTTATGAAGGTCTAGTAAAGAAACTGGAGGTGGTAGGAGTATTCGAGTGTTGGAAGGCAGCTTTCATGAGGAAGAGAGATTAGTTTAGTTCTCTTTGTCCCCAGAGAGAAGAAACCAGGAGCACTGCAATAGGTGGAAGCTGGGGGGAGGGGCTGGAATTTACACTTGAGGTAAGAGAAAACTTCCTAACACTGGACCAGTCCTAAAGTAGAATGTGATACCTTGGGAGACGACTTAATGATCCCCTTTACTGAAAATCTTTAAGCAAAGTTTAGATGGGCCCATATTGGGTGTGTTGTAGTAGAGATTTCTTTTGGGATATGAATTGGCCTAGAATCTTCTTCAGACAGACTTGATGGGACCATTCCAAGATTTGGAGATTTCTCCTCTGTTTTTCACAGACAAGTGATGAGGGAGTCATATATACGTTCCAAAAAAATTGATGTTCCTTTGTGCCAGAGGACCAAGGCCTAATTTGTCCCTCCCAGGAACAGGATAGCATATTTAATATGTAAGTTCAACACAAACGCCAAAAGCCAGTGAAGTTCTACATGTTGCCCTATAATAGTGCATGACAGCTATCACAAGAACACTACTATTTCTTTTTATCAATGGTTTTAAGGACAGATACATAGGAAATTGGATCCAGATTTGAGCAGGATCATGGGGTTATATAGACATGGATGCAGCTATATCTGTAGGTATACATAGAGATATATAGATATAGATATAGAAGAGACCTTAGTGGCCATCTAGTCTAAACCCTGAATTTTAAAGATGGGGAAACTCATCGGGACTAGTGAGCTTGAGGGTTTTGCCAAAGGTCACACAGAGAGTAAGCATTAAAGATAGGATCTGAATCCAAATCTTCTGACTCTAGAATAAAGGCTCTTTCTATTGTACCATACTAATTTCTGAGAAAGGAGAGATTGTAATCCAAGTCTGGATTGCATCTGAGAAATTCCACCATTCTTTCAGTGGTCCTAAGCTGCTTGTTTTTGTGGAAGCCCACCTTTCTAATGCTAGCAGGCACCTGGTGACACTATGTGGAGCATCATGACTCCCAAAAAATGAACATGTCAGGTGACCCAAAAGGCAATGGAAAGACATATAGTGGGAGAAAGCAGGTTGTAGCTTATTACCAATAATAGTTTGTGTGTGAGAAGTTCCTTAAGAGACGTCTTCAAGGACACGAATGTCCAGAAAAGAAAATGAACTGCCCATATATTGAGGGTGAGAAGTAACAAACTGACCGAGTGAATGTTTCGTTGGTGCCTGCAAAATACTAAGGAACTGGAGGAATGCCTTAAGTATATTAAATAGATCCTTTTTCAAGATCTATGGGAAGACATGATGAAAATCCCACCAGATGAATGGATATGGGTGAATGACCAGTAGAGAGAATACCCAATTGATGTAAATCACTGATCCATCAAAGTATAGAAGGAATGAAGATAATATGTATATGCAAAATAAGACTAATATTTTGTTCCTCCCATCATTAACCCTTTCTTCCAAAAAACATATACCTTCACATGGCCATTTTCCTTCAAAACGGCCCCTTTTGGGAGGCCCTACATTTATTTTATTCCTTCAGTGCTGCCATTGCCTCAGAGAGCTTTATGTTACCCTTTGAGAATCATCTTACACCAAAAGAGAAAAATTCTGTGATCCTAATGAATGAATTTGTTATTTGAGTCTATATGTTACAAGTCTATGACATATGTACATAAAAGCCAAGGTAGATGGGGGGAGGGGAAAGAATTACAATCATGTTTCATTTTCGAGAAGCTATATAAAAATGAGCTGAGATGTTAAATGATGGGGTGGGACTGAAATCCAGTTAATTATAGGTCTAGCCCCCATCCCCTAACAAGCTAAAAAAATTAATACTTGTAGAGAGTTGTTAGTGGGTGGTATTTTTAAAAAATACTTCAAAGAAGGATGATTTCATTTCAAATCATGTAGTGGATAGAGGTAGAAAGCTCATTAGCTCCTCTTGATCCTCCCTTTCCTACACCCATTAATTTCTTCATGATCTAGATCGTGAGATCTAGGTCAAGATCTAGAATGATTTCCACCAAGTCTGCCAGATTTCCCCAGCTACCCGACAGAGGGTAGAACAAGTAGAGTGGGAAATGGGGGGGGGGGGTGAGGGGAAACAGCAGCCATAGTTATTTTTTGTGGTACCAAATGCCATTTGAGACCAGAGGCCTCAGGGAAGAAGCTTCTGTCAAGGAGATTTCAAGTTACTATTGTAGAACTAGCCCTTTTGAGGCCCTGCCTCTACATAACCTGTCCCATAGCCTGGAATTATGAAATATCCTTGCCTTTCTCAGTTTAGGCTCTGCTATTGGCTGGCTGAGTTTTAGTTTGTGATAATAAAAGACATGCCAGAAGTATGTGGAGCTTAAACAACTTGGGGAGAAAGGAGAGAGGAGCAGGAAATGAAATCAGAATAATTTTTTTTGAGTAAGCTAAAAATTATTAGGTGAATGTAAAGAAGCCATATATATACCAAACTTGGATTTCTATAGTGTTCTATAATTATAGTTACAGAGCACTTCACACATGTTATCTCACAGCCCCAGATTCTGGAGAGCTTTAGATTCACAAAGTGCTTTCCTGCAACAAGCCTGTAAGGTAGGTAATATAGCTGTCATCCTTGGTTTACAAATGAGAAACTGGAGAGGGTAAGCAACTATCCCAAGATCACACAGCTTGTAGGTGGTGGGTCTAGGACTTCAATTCAGATCCTCTGGCTCTGTGCTAAGGAGAAAGAAGCCTGGGGAAACAGTCCTGGGACTTACCAGTGTAGCCATATGCTAAGACAGGACTGACGGGTGACAAAGCAGGGCCTGTGAAATGTTGGCCACCCTGCCAACCGTCTAATCATACTTTCCTCAGCCCTACTGCAGGACTTGCCCCAAGAGCAGGTGAGGAATTATTTGGGAATCCCTGGAGTCCCTGTGTTGGGGAGGAGCCAGAGTCCCCGTAACCAATTAAATGGAAATTTGCTAACCAGGCCAGCAGGTTTGAGGTAATGAGCCAAAACACTCTCTGAGAAGAGAAACAACCCAAAGATGAGTCATAACAGGAGGATAAACACAGATAAACTTCGTGACCCCCGAAGCCTCCTTTTCAACATAGATCATTTTACACTTTATCAGTGGAATGTTAATGAGCCCCGTCCATCCTCTAGGTACAGAAAGAACAACTCCCCATTCCCTGAAAACTTGCTGCCTTTGGAGTTTGCTGAGGGTGTTTTTTTCTCTCCCAGCTCTAATGAGGAACCATAAGTATGTGTGTGCCTGGAGGAAGGGAGATAGGAGGAAGAAGAGTTTTCCAAGTGGGAAAAACCCTCTTGTCCCTGTAGAGTAACACAGTGGTCAGCATAGGGAATGGCTCTCAGGGGAAAGGGAAAGCTGATTTTCAAAGAGATACAGTAATTAGTGGTTGCTCTGGCACAATAAAAAGGTCACTATAGCTCCAGAAGGAGCAATTATCTCACTAGCTGGTGCATCTGCAGCAGAATGAGATTAATTTTTACTGTGCACTTTTTAATATGCAATATCGCATTTTCTAGGTGAGGAGAATGAGGCTCAAACAAGTTAAGTGACTTGTCCATGGTCACAGAGCTCCTAAATGTCAGAGATGAGATTCGAAGCCAGGTCTTCCTCTGGCTCTAGTTCTACCCTCTGTCCCTTAGTGGATGGCAAACACTGTCAGCATAAACTGTCCCCAACTGCAGACAGCTGAGTGAAGAGGCTCACCTGACAGAAAGACTGAAAACTACTGCTCTGTAGTGGCAGGCTCATAATTCAACATCGGCAGCCATAAAATTTGAGAGGCAGCTGTGGTGTTGTAGACAGAGGGCTGGCCGTGGAGTCAGGAAGACTAGTGTTCAAATCTTACCTCTGACACATACTGGCATATGACCCTGAGCAAATCACTTACCTCTCAGTGTCCCAGTAGGCTTTTTTTTTTTGGTCGATTAGTTGTATACAACTCTGCATAACCCCATTTGGGGCTTTCTTGGGCAGAGCTACTGGAGTGGTTTGCCATTTTCTTCTCCAGCTCATTTTACAAATGAGGAATCTAAGAAAACAGGGTTAAGTGACTTGCCCGGGGTCACATAGCTAGTAAGTGTCTGAGGCCAGATTTGAACTCAGGAAGATGAGTCTTCCTGACTTCAGGCCTGGTACTGTATCCACTATGGTGCCACCTAGATGGCCAGTGAGGCCTAGGAGAAAAGAAAATATAACTGCAAAAGGAGATATCAATCAAAAGGTTTGATTTCTAGCCAGTTTACTAAGCATCCATGGAACAACAGTAGGGAGGGCAGCAGTTTTGGGTCTCAGTCCTATCTGCCTGTGTTCATGCCACTGCTGATGTACTTCCAGGTATTTTTGTTGCTGCTCAGTCATTTCAGTCGTGTCCAAATCTTCATGACCCCATCTGGGATTTTCTTGGCAAAGATACTAGGATGGTTTGCCCTTTCTTTCTCCAGTTCGTTTTACAGATAAGGAAATTGAGGAAAACAGGATTAAGTCACTTGCCCAGGGTCATATAGCTAGTAAGTATCTAAGATTGAATTTGAACTCAGGTCCGCCTGACTTCAGGCCTAGCATTCTATCCACTGAACCACCTAGCTGCCCCATTAGACTTTCTAAAACTATGTTATGGTAGAGTTGCCAAATTGTATTTATGGAAGGAAATTTGTTCTCTACACCAATCAAATCACTGGCCTATATAGAAAAAAAAAGCTGTTGACTAGTGATTGTTCTAAAAAAAAAATCAAATTGAATCCCCAGTCTGAAGAGAATGAACAATCCTTGAAAAATGCCCTGAAGAGGACATGGAGATCTTTGTCAATGAGGGCTTCATAGTCTGTAGGCCTTAACAACAGAACAAACAATAACATTTATCTTGAAAGGGCATGGGCAGCCCTTAATGAGAAATAACACCACATGTAAGCAAGAGGAGAGAATCTGAGCAGAGATTTCCCTGAGGGATTTAGGCATTTTTTTAGCTGGCCAAAAAAGCATCAAAACAGGAAAACAAAAAGCATGTCCCTGAGATGAGCCACGGACAATGGATGGCTGAAACTCCATCCTCCAATGTTCTGAAAAGAGGTACTGACACATTGGGAAACAGACACGTGGCAGACGAGTAAGCATCCCTAAGCAGCCTCCCCTCAGGGAATGTGCCTCGGGCCTGACTCCCAGCCCTCCCTCCCACAGACAGAGCCCAACCAGATCTCCAGAGGAAAACGAAGTTTTGAAAGAGAATGAAAAAAAGCCTTGTCCCTATGGATGAGTGCATCCAGCCAGAGAAACAACTTCCCTCCTTCATATCCTTACACTAGGCTGGAAAACTCAACAATGGGGAAAATCCTTCTGGACCAACACAGGGGAGGTGGGAGAGACGGGGACACAGATGGAGATCTATGATAGAAAATCATCCCCCCAGACAAAAAACAAAAGAGCCAACTCTGTAGCACCAGAGACTTAACCTGGGGTCCGCAGATTCCTTAGGTTTCAGGTTTAGGTTTCCACATACTTGGGTGGGAAAAAAATAACATATATGTATACACACACATATATATACACACACACATATAACGTATATGTATATATACATATATATAGGTTGTTATATGCATAGCCTATGTATATAACACATATAGAAAACCAACATAATTGGCTTCCTGTGTAATACTATGTATTTTATGCTTTTAAAAATGTTATTCTTCACCAGAAAACCAAAAATGTCCATGGCACAAAAACAGTTAAAAATCTCTCTGTAGAACTAAATGCTTCCAGATCCTCTTAAAGCACAACACCTTGCATGTAGTAGGTGATCAGTAAATGTTTGTCTTTTGGATTTAGTTGTTTGTCTTTGTGACTTCAGGCTTGTTACACCTATCCAAGAAGCTTGCTGGGGAAAAGCAGAGTTGCCCACACATCAGAGAGCAGGCAGCTCTGGGGGATGCCATTTGTTTCTGTAACCATAAGCACAAAACCATCTGTAGCAGAGCCTGGACTCAGGCAGTTAGGACAAATTCAGGGGCCTTCTATAAATCCAGATATGCTGTAATCAGGTGGGATCCTAGGTTGGAACAGGAAAGATTTATTAACTGCCACCAAAAAGTTGAAGTTGTTGCAACCCCAACAACTTATAATGTATCCTCTGAGATCTAGAGAAGAATTTAAATAATTGAAACAGTCAGATATTCCATTATTGAGAAATGGAATCTCTGGGCTCAAGATGGGAAGGTCCCGCGCTTGCTCCATTTCTATACTTAGCAGATGCCCCCTCTGACTGGTTTCTGTGGCCTTTTTTTATTCCCCCAGAAGGAAGGAGCGGAAAGTCAAGCCACCCTTCTTGAGGCAAAGTAAGTAACTGCTCTGTAGAAAACAGATCTCTGGCCAGAGCTGCCCCTCACATGCAAGGCTCTGCAAATTCAGACGAATCCAGATGGAACTCTTGCCCATAGCTGTCCAAGCCACACAGACCCTGTAAGGTCATTGGACTTGGCTGCTCAGAAGGCTAAACTGTTCAGAAAAACAAAGCCCCAGATGAAAAAAGAGTGTGGCCTCAGCTTTCAAAGTTACTCATTGCAGAGATACTTGTGAGAGGGAGAGGTCATATAGGGGGAACTCCCCAGTGGCAAATCGAGGCAAAGATGCCTTTAAAAAGTTGATACCCTGAGGGATAATAATTGTGCACATTTATAGAGCACTTTAAGCTGTCTTCCCGACAACCCTGATAGAAAGGCGCTATTATTATCCCAATTTTCCAGTTGAGGAAACCAAGGCTTAGGTTGGATAAGTAACCTGTTTAGATGTCACTCACATTTGAGGAAGGATTTGAACCCAGGTCCTCCTGCATCTTAAGGGCCACACTCTGTCCACTACGTTCTATGGAAGACAAGCTCTTCCTCATTCCCCCAGCTCTGCTTGAAGAACTGACCATCTTCTCTTCTAAAACCCCTTGCAACTTTTTGAGAAATATAAAAGCCAATGGAAATGCAGAATGGCTTTGTTATTGAGAGAGACAATGTAGTATAGTGGGAAAGTGGGGCTGAACTCAGCAAACATGGCTTTGAACCCCAACTGACCCTTAACTAGCTGAGAGGACTTAATAGTTGAGCCTCAGTTTCTTTATCTGGATAATGGGCATAATTATCCCTAAGTTATCTGTCTCACAATACTGCTCTGAAGAAAGCACTTTGTAAAATTTAAAATGTTATTGAAATGTGAGCTATTGTTACTTTGTTCCCTGAAACCCCTAGCTAGTTAGACCTATTACATACGTGGGTATGTGTTCCTTGTGGTCTGGCTGCCATAGGGACCTCACAGCAATCAGGACAGGAGCAGCTCTGCACCCCTCCCACCTCACCCCCGTCTGTCAGCTTGCCTTATCAATTGTGGGCACGTGGTTCTCTCTGGTCATGAATTCAAGCTTCTTTTTCAGCACACATCACTTTATACCTTATTAATGGAAGTGGTAATTATTCCTTGAACACCCACATTGTACATACTAGAATCTCTCATGACAAGTGGAGGATATACAAGGTAAGATTTCTGAAGGTCTTCCTATTGATTAGTGATACTCAGAGACACCTGCATCTCTTGAACACTGGAAATGATACTTCTTTCTTACTGGCTCACCAGATTGTCTTATCCTCAGTCCTTATGGCCTTCCACATCTGATCCAGCAATCTTCCCCAAGACCTCCTTAATCCTGACATATTCTAAATATTCAGAGACCAGGAGTTCTACGTTCATCGTACTAGGCTGTGTGGTCTATCATATTCATCTATATATATATATATATATTATGTATATATATGTGTCTATGTGTGTGTATGTATATTTCATTGTAATTAAGGCCAAATAACAGCAACATATTACCTATCCTAGCCCCAGAAGGCAAAGAAAGTTAAATATGGTAAAGGAACTCAGCATTCTTTGCTACTCACTGCAGAAGAAAGTATCATTTTCCCCAGTATTATTGTTGCTTAGAATTTTTTGTTGTAAGTGACTATTATCCTGAGATGTAATTGACTCATTTTCAAAGAATATGATATTGATGGTACTATAACCTATATCAAATTTTCCACTATCAGAAGGATTTGAACATGTAGCAGTGATGGCTTCCTTTGTATCATTCACATACCCTGCATTGCTGTGGCTCAAGCCAATGTTCCAATTAAATTATTTTTCATCTGGTTCTCTGCCTCTAGCATCTCAAGATCCTACTGTAATGATATCGGCACAAATTTATTTTCTTGCATAGGAAATATTTCACTTTTTTTCTTTTCCTTGATCAATCTCCATTTTTTTTTTGCTTTGAAAACATGTTGAGTCATTTAAGCAATTATTCATTTTTTCATAAAGTTCATTAATAAAGACATTAAAATCAGTTCTATCAAAAATATTTTTGAGAATGAAGGAAACATCTGGATCTGCATGAGGTCATTAAGGAGCCCATATGCCTTTCCACTGGCTGTCCTAATGCCTGGAATGTTCTCCCTCCTAAACCTTACTTTATAGAATCCCTAACTTGTAGGAGCCTTTTCCCAGTTCCTCCAACTGTTTCTGCCTGCCATCCATTCTGTATTTTTTGTATTCTATCAATGTATAGATTGTCTCCCCCAGAAGAATGTGAGCACCTTGAGGACAAGGCTTATTTTTGTTTTTTCTTTGTATCCCCAATGCATAGCACATAGTCCCTGGCATCAAGTAAGTGCTTAATGAATACTTGTTGATTGACTGATGTGAAATAATTTCTGCTTTCCATCTGTATCACTTTGAATAGTACCCCCTCCCCTAACTCTGAATTTGGCTTCTCTTGTTTGACATCTTGAGGTGAACGTGTTAAATGGTAACTTTTCCAAAATCTCCTTGCTTCACCATTTTTGCCAGTGAAAAGATTTGCATTTTTTATGTTCAAAGCAAAGGTATGAGAATTTACTTAAAATATCTACAGCTCACTTCTTTGTATAAATGAACAAGGGCTTAAGACTTGTGTTTCCGATCAATGCAAATTATTTGTAGTTCATATTGTTATAATTCAATTTGAAACCAAAGGACTTCTTATCTGCTACATTGGTTTTCAAGGGTGTCTTTTCATGATTATTTCATTGTTGTTTAGTCATTTCAGTCATGTCTGACTCTTTGTGACCCCATTTGGGGTTTTCTTGGCAAAGATACTGGAGTGGTGTGCCATTTCCTTCTACCACTCATTTTACAGATGAGGAAACTGAGGCAAGTAGGGTTAAGTCAATTAGTTAACAAGTATCTAAGGCTGGATTTGAACTCAAGAAGGATGAGTCTTCCTGACTCGAGGCTTGGCACATTGTGCTACCTAGCTGCACTTTCACGTTTATATCTTTGGACAAACCAGATTTCTGTTGCCTATTCATTTTATCGACTGTAAATAGTGCCCCAGAAACAGCTAGTTGTGTTAAGAGGTGCCTATCATGGCGATCAAATTCTCTAAAAGGAGAGAACTGGAAGGTTTAGACTCAAGAGCCAATGAAATGATCCCAGGGTTGGTACTGGGCTAAGATGGGATATGGGAAGCTCATTCCTGCTATATTCTTAGGCCCAGCCAGGGCTAAGCTAAAGTGTCTACTATAGGAAGAAGTAAGTAGAAGGAAAAGCAGATGATAAATCTCAAGAGTTGATTTGGTCAAACCTGGCCTGACAATGTTTGAGGAAAACTCCAGGTCATGAAGAATTAGATGTTTTTTTTTCTTGTGTTGGCGTAGAGATGGCATGTGATTTTTCTTTGTTTTGTTTTGTGTGTTTTTACAGAGAAATGTGAGTTATTATTCCACATGGCTTTAAAATTAAGTCTGAAAATTTATAGAGTGGGAAGCCCCAAAAGGTCATGATCAGACCTTACCTTATGACTTATCACAAGAGACACAAGAGATGCTGATCGTGAATTCGCTTCCAGGTGTGATTTCTATGTTTTTTTTCTTAAACCTTGATCTACCAAGGGCATTTGGTGCTGGCAGGCCAGTCATACCCTCCTCCCTTTCACCTCTCATATAATCCACAAGAGTTTTAAGAAGTGGCAAGAACAGAGGGAAACACAGAGCCCGGGGTACTACCCAGGACTGTATGGATAGCCTTCTGCAGGGAAGCTACCAGGTAGTCAGAGGTAGCATAAGGGAAGGACATGTAGTATCTGCAAAGAAATAGAACACAGAAAGGGGAGATGAGAGCATGACAAAGATATACTTTGTCTGCTTCATGGGATGGGTGATATATAGAGAGGTTCCTGTACCTTTGATGTCTCTTCATTGCACAGAGGTGACTCTGGGTTCTCAAAGGTCAGGACCATGGGGCCCAGACTCTGAGAACTACTACCAAGCTGAAGAAGCTTTTATGATAGAAAGGATGTTGATTATTAGAAGTTCAGCACAATTAATCTGAGCCAAAGGCTTATCACCTCGTCTGTCTCCAAGTCAGGCATTATTTGGCCAGTTAAACCATGGAACACTAATTACTTCCTACGTGTAGGGGAGCTGTGATGTGCATTAGTAAAAGGAGTATCCACTGAAATCACAGAACTTTGAAGCATTGAAGTAAGATTTTAGAGGCAAGTAAAAATCCTTTTGCCCCTTTTGCCCAGTCCAGTTTAAAATCCCACTATTAAGGGATTTATTCCTTCAGGTTTAGGTATTGAACCCTTACTTAATATTTTAACCTATAGTTTAACCAATCCTTTACTGGTGACAGCTAGCTGAGTTGTGTCCTCCTCCCCTACTCCGAGAATGGGATAGAAGTGAGTTTTGAGAAGTAGTAAGGATAGAGACTGAAATCCAGAGCCCAGGCTACTGTCTGTCTGATGATCTGCCTCAGGGGAAGCTGCCCTTGACGGGAGATGGTTAGAGGGAAAAAGGTCCAGTGGGAAAGACATTACACATCAGAAGGAAATGGTCAGTAAGTTAGTTGCTCAGTAAACATCCATGAAGTGTCTACTATGTGCCAGACACTGTGCTAAGCACTGGGGATATAAAGAAAGTCAAAAGACAGTCCCTACTCTCAAAGAGCTCAGTCTAATGGGAAAGACAACATGAAAACAACTATGTACAAACAAGCTGTATACACTATAAGTTAGAAATAATCTATTGAGAGCTGACACTAGAATTGAAGGAAATTAGGAAAGGTTTCCTGTAAAAGGTCGAATTTTAGTTGGGATTTAAATGAAACTAGGTAAGCCAGGAGGCAGAGATGAAGAGAAAAAGCATGAGAAACAGAGAGTGAAAATGCATGCAGTTAAAGAGGTCAAAGGAAAAGGACTCATCTGTGAAAAATATTTATAGCAGCTCTTTTTGTGGTGTCAAAGAATTGGAAATTGAGGGGATGCCCATCGAGTGGGAAATGGCTGAACAGGTTATGGTATGTGAATATGATGGAATACTGTTGTGCTATAAGAAATGAGGAACAGGGTGGTTTCAGAAAAACCTGGGAAGACTTATATGAACTGATGCAAAGTGAATTGAGCAAAATCAGGTGAACATTGTACACAGTAACAGCAATATTGTATGACAATCTACTGTGAATGACTTAGCTATTCTGACCAATACAATGATTCACAATTCCTAAGGACTCATGATTAAAAATACTATCTCCAGAGAGAGAAACTGATGAACTGTGAGTGCAGATTGACGCATACTCTTTTCACTTCATTTTCCTTGCTTTTTAAATTTTTTTGCAACATGGCTAATATGGAAATATGTTTTCCATGACTTCATATGTGTGATTGATGTATTTCTGGCCTTCTCAGGTGGAGGAAAGGCTTGGATGGAGGAAGAGAATTTGAAACTCAAAATTTTAAAGAGAAGTGTTAAAATACATAAATAATATCTTTTAAAAAAGAAAATGCATGGAGTCTGGAGATAGAGTGGCTTGTTCAAGTAATAGCAATGAAGCCAGTGTCACTGGCTCTCAAGGTATGTAGGAGGCTGGAGGTACAAGGTATAAGAAGACTGGAAAAGTGGTGGGAGGAGCCAGGTTATGAAGGTCTTTGAAAGCCAAACAGGATTTTATATTTTGATCCTGGGGGTGATAGGGAGCCACTAGAGCCTACTTAGTAGGGGAATGACATGTTCAGATGTGCACTTTACGAAGATCACTTTGACAGCCAAGTGGAGGATAGGCTAGAGCTTAGAGAGATAGACTGGAATGGGGCCCAGAAAGAGGAGATAGAAGTCTACAAAAGATAAACTTTGCCAGCTTCACTATTTGGTCAAAAGCTAATAGTATCTAGTTTATATAAATAAACTGCCTCTGCATATAGCATAGATAAATTATTCACTTTACATAAATATTCATGTATGCACTTATATCAATTTTCCCTGGAGGCAGGGTTTGTATATATCATTTTAAAGGTATAGCGCTTTTCAGAATATTTGAATCATTCAGTCTCCGGACTTTAGAGCTGAAAAGCACCTTAGAGATTATATAGTCCAAATTACCTATTTTACAGATGAGGAAACTGAGGGCCAAAGAGATAAAGGGGCTTACACAGTGTCACATAACTATTTATGACAGAATCACCTCTATAACCCTGGTTTCTTGATTACTAGTCCAGCTGCGTTTATCTCATTGTGTACTACTTATCCATGTTATAGGGCATCCTGGGAAAATAGTTTTGTTCTAAGCTAACCTTGAACATCCAGCATACATTTGAGCCACCTTTTTATACTGCTCAGATAGATGGTTTATGCTTGATAAATTAAAATTACTTTCCATATTAGCCAATTTTCATTCTTTTTGCCTTGGTCACTTTTGTGAAGTGAGGCTGAGTGAGGAGGAGGTGAGGTAGTGCATACAAAATTGGTAGTCATGGCTATTTACAATTTTTTAAATTATTTAATATTTTCCCCAATTACATGTAAAACCAATCTTTAACATCTGTTTTTAAAAATTTGCATTCCAGATTCTCTCCATCTTTCCCTCTTTCCCCTCCTCTATCATTGAGAAGGCAAACAATTTGATATAGATTATACATGTGAATTCATGCAAAACATATTTCCATATTAGTCATGTTGTGAAAGAAAACACTTACCAAAAAAAAACCCAAGAAAAATAAAGAAAGTAAAGAAAGCATGCTTTCAGACTCCATCAGTTCTTTCTCTGGAGATGGATAGCATTTTTCCATCTTAAGTCCTCTGGAATTATCTTAGATCATTATATTGCTGAGAATAGCTAAGTCATTCACAGTTGATCACCATAAAGTATTGTTGTTACTGTGTATAATGTTCTCCTGGTTCTGCTTACTTCGCTTTGCATCAGTTCATGTAAATCTTTCCGGGATTTTTGGAGAGCATCCTGTTCATCATTTCTTATAGCACAGTAGCTTTCCATTACAATCACATACCACAACTTGTTCAGCTATTCCTCAATGATAGATATCACCTCAATTTCCAATTCTTTGTCACCACAAAAAGAGCTCCTATAAATATTTTTGTACATATAGGTCTTTTTCCTTTTTGTTTCTTTTTTTTTTATTCCTTTGGGATACAGACCTAGTAGTGGTATTACTGGGTCAAAGGATATGCATGATTTTATAGCCCTTTGGGCATAGTTCCAAATTGCTCTACAGAACAGCTAAATCAGTTCAACTGAGGCTATTAAGAGGGGTAAGGGAAAGGTGCTCCAGGTGGAAGGAATAATATGAGAGAAGGCACAGAGATTGAGTAGAGTGTGTTCATGGGATAGAAAAGAGATGGACTTAAGCCAAGTAGAGGGTGTGTGTTGGAGACTAGTGGACAATAAAGTCAGATAGATAAGGTGTGACTTGATAGTTAAGAAGTGGCTTGAAAGCTGGACAGAGGTAAAAGACTTCACATTTCATGATGTAAAAGTAGGAATCTATGAAAGTTTTTTGAGCCCTAGAGTGACATGGTGAGAACAATATTTATAGATGAATATGTCAGTAGAACATAGGACCAATTGGAAGATGAACATGTAGTCAAAATGACCACCTAAGAGGTCGTTTGCCATAATCCATGTGTTAGGTGATAGAGACCTTTAATTGAGTGGTGCTAGGATGAATGGAGGAAGGAAGAGATATTTCATGAGAAGAAACAACAGGACTTGCTAATTGACTGAGTCTAGAGGGTTGAGTTGTGGTACCAATAATATTGACATTCCCGTGTAGCATTTTAAGTTTACAAAGCACAAGAACCCTATGAATTAAGTAATTTATGTTTTGTCATTGCCATTTTATAGATGAAGAAATTGAGGCTCAGTGATTTATCCCTACTTATGTAATTTGGAAATATCGAGGCTACGATTTGAGCCCAGGTCACTTGGCTTCAAGTCTAACATTCTTTCTAGTATGCCATTGATAGATAAGGAAGTCCGGAGAGAGAGTCATCTTGGAAGGATAGCTGATGTCTTGGATTGACTTTTAAATCAAAGGACCTAGATCCAAATCTCACCTCTGCTATTTGGCTGAATGACTTCAGGCAAGTAACTTTTCCCTCTCCCCAGTTTCTTCATGAAAAGGATGAAGTTCGATGATCTCTATGATGCTTTCTAGCTGTGAAGTTTGTGATCCTATAATAATGTGTATTTATTGAATTACATTAAAGTGACTGGTTTTGGATATTTAGAGTTTGAAGGGAAAGTGGAACATTCAAGGGGAACACTGAAGTGGCAGTTTAAAAAGTTAGAGTCAGGGTAGCTAGGTGGCACAGTGAGTAGAGCACTGGCCCTGGAGTCCTTCTGAGCTCAAATCCGGACTCAGACACTTGATACACTTACTAGCTGTGTGACCTTGGGCAAGTTACTTAACCCCAGTTGCCTTACCTTCCTCCCCTTCTAATTTTTTTTAAAAAGATAGAGTTGAGTTTGGGTGAGAGATGGGGGCTGGAAAGAATATTCTAGAAAAGGTTATTTTTTATTACAGTAAATAGAGAAGAGCAGTGATCTAAGGCAGAATGTTGATGGGGGGAGGATTCTTTAAGGCATAGGGGGTGGGAGGAAAAAGAGGAGACAGTGAAGGACACAGAGAAAAATGGGATCATTCTGGTTAAGTACCATAGATTCTTGGAGGTTGGGGGTGGATTTTTTTTGTTCATGTTTTTCAGATTTATAGTTCCAGTGGTGATATTTCAGTGGAATCACATCTTTACTAAATTCCTCATCGCCTTTATTAAACCCATGTGATTTAGCACAAGTTAGTTCTTCTAACCTAAGTTTCTCCTGCCAAATCTCATTTGCTATATAAAGCTTCCCCTGACAAACTCTGAACTTGAACACACGGTTTCAGCTTTGTAAGGGAATGGATGTTTGGCCAGACCAAAGTGTTATCATCTTGAGCTGTGTGGGGGTTTCATCTCCATGAATTGTTCCCCTCTCTGGGTAAAGAATTGCGAAAGCCCATCATCTTGATAAGAACTTCTCAGTTTCTTGATTCATTTCTTAAGATCGGGCCAAATTACCGTAACCCTTAGTTTGCTGCACAGTCTCATTATTTCATGCTTTGTTTGAGGAGAAAAAAAATAAGGTTATGTGGACCAGCTGAAATTCAATCCCATTCAGTCAGGCAGGTCATTTTTTATAACTCTCAGGAGTTTTAGCTTATCCCGATGCTTCCTCTTTTCTCCTTCATCCTTCTTGTTGCTGAAAGGAAGATTCCACATGTTAGCGAGAATGTTGACAAGTTCAAAGAATCATACAGTGAGTTGCAAGGGAAGCTGGAGATCATTTACTCCAGTCCCTACATTTTATAGATAAGGAATCTGCTGCTTAGAAAGGGTAAGTGATTTATCCAAGGTGAATTGGAACAGAATCAAGATTAGAGCTCAAGTTTCTTGATATCAAGTCCTTTCACTGAACCATGCTGCCTTGATCAATTAAAAGAGAAAGACGTACTTTTTTCTTTGCTCTGGGCTTGGTAGTGGTGTTGCAGTGAGAGAATATAATGCATATGCAGCAACTCAGAGGCTCCAGACCCTGAGATCATCAAACATAAAACATAACATCTAATAGAACAGAAGCTTCTTGAGGGAAGTAACTCTCATTTTTGTCTTTGTATTCCCAGTGCCTGGCATAAGTGCTAATAAATACTTGTTTGATGACTAAATGAATCCTAAATATTAATGAGGGGCAGCTAGAGATCTGGGCCTAGAGTTAGGAAGACTGAGTTCAAATCTGGCCTCAGGTACTTGCTAGCTGGGTGACCCTCGGCAAGTCATTTAACCCTGTTGGCCTCAGTTTCCTCATTTGTAAAATGAGCTGGAAAAAAAATGGCAAACCACTCTAGTATCTTTGCCTAGAAAATCCCAAATGAGGTTATGAAGAGTTGGATGCAACTATAATACTGAACAACAAAAAATTAATGAATTGAATGTTTTTTATTAATATTAATGTTGATATTAATTATAATTAATTATAATCTTAACTAATATTAATGAATTGAATGGTCTTCCTTCCCATAGATATTATACTTATACATTTATGTATGTGTATGCATATGTATGCATATCCAACGGTCTAATATGTTATCTTATAGTTTCTCCACAGAAAGAGCAGAGGACAGATTTAGTAATTCTCTTCTCCCTTTGACAATTAAACTAATTGTTTGAGGAAAGACCATCTAGAGAGGCAGCAGCATTGTAGTACAGAGGTATCAAATTTGTAGCCTCTGCCTGCAAAATTCCTGAGTGCCCCCAGAACCAGATTAAAATGTAGTTGGGAAATATTTAACAAAATAAATAAAAATACAATACAATAAAGATAATGTTAATTTCTGGTTTTCTAAGTCAATACAAACCCAATAGGGATCTGTTTCTATTTGAGTTTGACACTACTGGTGTAGTGGACCAGAGTAAGGAAGGCCAAGTTCCCTTCCTTCCTCTGACTCATACATGTTATGTGACTATATATGATCATGGATGATTCATTTAACTTCTCAGTGCCCCATGAAGCCCTCTGAGTTGCAGAAAAATTACTGATGTGCATCAGTGGATGAAGTTTCCATCCTGGGAGTGTCCCTCAGTAATACAAACACAGATCTGATCAACAAGCAGGACAAGAAGACCTGTTTTGTTCAGAAATGTTAGCCAAGGGAAGCCCCCACACAGTTCAAGATGATAACGCTTTGGTCTGCCCAAACAACCATTCCTTTTCAAAGTTAAAACCATGTGTTCAAGTCCAGATTTTGTCAGGGGAGGCTTTATTTAGCAAATGAGATTTGGCAGGAGAAACTTAGGTTAAGAAGAACTAACTCTTGCTAAATAACATGGATTTAATAAAGGCAATAAGGAATTTTGCTATGATATCTACCTGACACAAATACAAGAAAAAGACTCAGAGAATTCAGATATTTTCATGGCAATTTAAAATTTTTAAACTTGATTTCGATAACAGCCTCAAACAAGGCAGAAGCTTTTCACTTTAAAGAATGAATGTGGGGTGTCCCAAAAATCTTAGTGCAGTTTAAAGTGACTTTCGGGATGCCCTATATAGGATCAATCAGATTCCTCAGTTGACAGAAATGTTTTAAGGTAGGCACTAATACTTTTTTTTTAAGGAGAAAGGTAAATTTGAGGGGCTAGCACAAGAGTTGGCAAATTGAGAATAAGTATAGCTGGAACTGGTAAGAAAACAAGCTCATCATTAGGATTTCATTAAGAAACTAACTTTCAGTGTATTTTGTAACATCAGTAAACATTCATTCAAACTACATGTTCAAAATCTATAGGACTATGTGACTGATCACTCTTGTTCAGAATGATGACCTTGAGGTACATATCATTAGATTCAATTATAGAATCATAGAATCTTGGAACTAAGGGATCTTAGAAATAATCTAGTCCTACCTTCTCACTTTATAGATGAGGAAGCCAAGTTGTGGCTTGTTCAAGGTTTTCTAGGCCTATTCTTTGTTCTCTTTTTGGAGATACCATGGAATTACATGGGGCAACCAAAGCCTCAAGAAGTTTGAAAGTCACTGTATTACATAAGATGTCCCAATACCCTTAGTACAATTTCAAGCTTTGATAGCTTATGTATATTATATATGTCTATTCTGTATAGTACATATATACATACATATATACATGTGTATATATATATATGTATATATATATATACATATATATATATATATATATAAAATTTTGATTGCTTAAAATTGCACCAAGACGTTTGGGACACCCTGCATTTATTTTGTCCCTAACATTCAGGTATTCTTCATCTAAAGTTAATATTTTGCTAAGGTAAAATTAAATGTGCATGTGCACGAACACTGAAACAATAATCTAGGTTTAAAATGAATATACTGAACTCTTCCTTCATGCCAAACTACAAAAACAGAGAAAATTCAACTTTGGTGCGCTCTTCCAAATGTAAAATTCTATGATTTCTCCTCAAACAAAAGCAAGAAAACAAGCTAGATCTTAGAAAGATTTTCAAGAAGGTCAAAATTAAAGGTTTTTTTTCAGCAACCTTACAGAAAATGAAAAACGTTGTTCACTAGATGCTTCCATTCTCCAGAGTATTTATGCTAATTGAGGCTTTGTTATTAGCATTTTAAAAAAACAGAAGGATAGATAATATTGTGAGATGTTTAACTCAGCTGCTCAATTCCAGTGGTTCCATGGTCTTTTCACTGGGGATAGGGTTTCTAACGATAGCAGTCTCAAGCCATCCATACCTGCCCATCTTCTACACCTATCATTTGCATCTTTCCATGAATTCACCAAAGGCAGTTAGGTGCCATAGTGGAGTTGGAATCCTGCCTCAGAAATTTAGTAACTGTGTGTCTCCGGGCAAGTCACTTAAACTCTCAGCCTCAGTTTCCTTATCTGTAAAATGTGGATAATAACATCTACCTCCCAGGATTATTGTGAGGATCAAATAAGATAATTCATATAAAACACTTTACAAACTTAAAGTGCTATATAAACGTTAAGGGGGGGGGAGGGAGAGGTGGGACAAAGGAGCAATTCTTTATTGGTAGGTAATAGGTAGTAGGCACTTAGCCTACCTACCATGTGCCAGGCACTGTGCTAAGCACATCATAAGCATTATCTCGTCATGTATTTCTCCTATGGGGGTCCACCTTTTGCACTAAGTACCTGCCTCATTTTGTCTTGACATCTTGAAAAGGCCAGTTGCCATCACACATTATCTCTTGCTACATGACCAGCTTATATTTTTGATCAAACATTTCTTTGATGACATCATTTCCTCTGGTTCTTCTTTGTTGTACCTTATTTGTTATATGTTACCCCCTAGTCATGTACCACCATGAACCTCTCCATTGATCTATGGGTGAGACTCATTAATTCTTTGGAGATTGTAGTGTCCATGACTCATAGCCATGTGACAACACTGGTAGAATTTTCATACTAAAAATATTGATCTTTGTCTCCAGGTGAAGTTTAGGGTCATTAAACGAACTTTGTAATTGCTAAAAGGTAATTCTCCCCCTCTTGTTTAATTTCCCAGAGGCAGTCTCTTCTCCACTTTAATTCTGAACACAACTCATTATCCATCTCCAGGGTCTGTCCAAGATACAAATGATGGATTAGCTCTATAAATTGTTCATGTAGTTGCATGGCATGATCTGGACAGTAAACATTCTTCATCCATTTGGTTTTTTCTGTGTGAATTATCAGGCTAAGCTCTTTTGAGTGGCTACATACCTTTTCATGAGGATTGAGGCTCTGAAGTTTTGTTGGGCTTAATGTAATCAACACAATGTCATCTACAAATCAGAAAAGCTTGAGGACCTCACTATATAAGTAAAATTCCCCTTAAACTTAGATTGTGTTGGATATTCTCTCTGACAGTGTTAGATAGTGTTAGACAACATACCTTTCCTTGTTTTATTCTTCATATGATATTATTAATCAGAGAATTGTTATCCTTATTCTTACATCTTCTAAAGATTGTTGCCTAATTTTGACATATACGTGGGAGACATCTTGTTGGAAGAGACCTTTTAAGGTAGTTTTTTATTGTTGTTGTTGAACTGAGTCACATGCTTTTTTTAATAATCAACAAACAGTAAATGCAATATGATCTTGTATTCCCTTCACTTTTTAATTGTAAGGTAGTAAGCAAGTAGTCTGGTGTGCAACATTGCTTAAAAAGTGTGCCTTTCCCTTACTAATCCCATTATGAAAATGGGTTCTATGCATATGTATATTAGATATAGGTTTATAGCTGTGTTCTTTAAGTTGCTTTTTTGTATTAATAAGATTTGAGTTTTTCTAATCTGATATTTTGCCTTCCTTCAGATACGTTGTGAACTGATCCCTCAATACTCTCAAAATTGTATAATCTCTGATATGAATCTTCTTTATGTACATTCATCTAATTTGACTTAATTTTCCATTTTTGTTCTCTTTAGTTTTATTTTTATTTCTTCCAATAAGCATATTGAGGACTGTGATATTAAAGTTAAATTGTGTTGACTTAACTCTCCTTGATGGTGAAGAGCGTTTGTTGTAAAATTCTCTGCAGATCTTTTTTGTCTTTCTTCTGGTTTTTAGCCTTCTTCCAGTTCGATACTTAAACATGCACAAGATGGCTGCTTAGTTGAGTCTTTTGCCAGTCTTTCTTTAAATAGGATTTATCCTCTTCTCTCTGTTTCATAGAGGAATTGCTTCTCATAATCTTTAACTATCTTTCCCCATAACAGTTTTAGAAATGAGTTTAGAGTCTAAATTGATACTGCCTTTGGGTGCCATATCTCTCTGTTTGGCAAGAAAGGCAAACATTTGATGACTAAAGTTATTTTTAGGCTCTTGGTTTTCTTATTTTAGTAATTTACATCTATTACATTTGCATTTACTTTATATATATTTAGTATTTTATTATGTATCTGAAACCAACAAGAAATATTGTTGCATAGGATATTTGATTTCTCCTATTGCATTGCTCCTAGGTATTCCCAAGTGGACCATCACAGATTTACATCTATTACATTTCTGAATTGAATATATCTGTACTGCGATTGATATTGGCATCCTTTCTTCTATCCATATACCATTTTCAATATCAATAGAGGATAGAAATGGGGACACCACCTGTGATTTCTTTGGTATAGGGAACTCCCAGATGAGGAAATTTCCTTTACTAATAAAGGTCAGCATATTCTCTGCAACTTATAGGATTAGAAAGTTGCCTAGAACACTGAGAGGGCAAGTGATTTGTCCTGGATCTTAAAATATCAAAGGCAAGACTTGAACCCAGATCCTCCTGGCTCTGAGATAACTTTTACATTCACCATGTCTTCCTGCCTTTATTAATGATCCCTTGTTTAAGTAGGTTAAGTTGTTTCCATCATACATCATATCTTTATTTTAATTTTAATTATTTTTATAGCTTTGTATGAATTTTAATCTTTATTCTAACAAGTCAGTGGTCTAACTGGCTCCTGAAACCTGATTCATGAATGACTCCCACATCCATAATGAAACATTTTCAAATTTTTAAAATAGAAACAATTTCTTTTGGTGGTATTATTCTATGCTAGACATGTCCAGGACCTAATGATCCTCTTCTTCAGACATTCTTGATACATAAGCATGAGGCTTCTGGGTAATCTACAAGTACTTGATCCCTCTCATTCTTTATTTCTGATCATGTTTTCCTCATCATTTTTGCTGTCCTTAATGATTCTGATATTTGTATCAATGTTACCTAGTATTAACATATATGTTGATTTAATCTGCAGGGTTTTTATGAAGTTATTTGTAGAAAGTATCTACCTCTTTATCTTCCACAAAAGATGTTGGTGAACAGACTCCAATATATCTGTGATGGTCCTCTTGGGAATACTTAGGAGTGATGCAATAGGAGAAATCAAATATCCTATGCAATAATGTTTCTTGTTGGTTTCAGATAAATAATAAAATACTAAATATGCATAAAGTAAATACAAACTAATTTTGGGAAGCATTAGCAACCAAAGGGATGAGGAGAGGTCTAATTAAGGAGGTGGCACTTGAGTAGGAAAGAATAGACCCAACAGAGAAAAAAGCAACAGCCTATGTGTTCCTGGTTCCACATGATGACAGCTCACATGGGGAAGTAAGGACCCCAGTCTTGTCTTCATCTCTAGAGGCTTGCAGAATTCTTTGCCTTCTCACTCAAATTCAGTAAGTAGGAAAGGGAGGGACTGATTTATTTGACTAGTGCCTTTTGTAAGCAATTTCTGTTCTAGCTCAGTAGCCAATCAAAAGGCTGTTTTTTACATGGTAAGTTGGCTAACCATATAGCCATGGCACTCCAAAAACCATGTTGGGAGTACATCAGGCAGAGAGAAAGCTGTACGTGCTCCCGAAGACTAGGCTCTAACTGACCAAGTTGTAACAACAATTTGGCTAGTAGCAGCTGCTGTAGGGGTGTAAGACCCAACAAGACCAGCAACAAGAGCTGCTGCAAGCACAGGTTCTTTGATCTGCTTTTCTAAGGAAAGTAACTTTAAGGGGTTAACAATCTCACTTTAATCAAACATACATATTTCATTCACTTAGTTCAGGAGGAAAAGCTAGCACCCTGAACTTCAGAGCAAATACAAACAGAAATTACAAACATGCATTATATAAACAGAGCAAATAAACGTGAATCAACAGACAGGCCTCTTATCTGTCTGACCAAATCACAATAGTTACCAGGGAAGCACCAACATCTGGGTTTTCTTCAAGGCTGGGGCGGGGGTGGGGGTGGGGCTCCAGTGGCTATCCAGTGTCTTTGCACCAACACTCTTCCAGTGAGTGAGAGCCCCAACAAAACATCTATGTTTCTTCAAAGCCGGGGGGCTCTTAACAACAACTACCCAGAGTCTCCATATCAACACTCTTCCAGTGAGTGAGAGCCCCAGACAAAATGCTAACTTCTGAGTTTATATACCCTGTTCAGGGCCAGAAGGGTTCACACATAATCAGCAAAAGGGTGTGAGCCTGGGGCCTTGTGCCTAGAAAGGCTCAATCAAAAGCACTTGATTACTTTAGCATTCTGAAAAAGAAAACAGTAAAAAAAATGTTCCACCTTAATTAATATTACAAAGTCCAGTTCCTTTTTATATTAATAAGAAACACCAAACAGTGCAAGGCTAAGGACAGATTCTGAGGGCACTCTACTAGAAACTTACTTTCAAGCTAAATGGAAACATTCATTTTTCTTTGGTTCTGGCCATTCAACTAGTTCCAAATCCATGTAATTGCCTAGTGCCCATTTCTTCCTCAAGAATAGTAGGAGAGGCTTTGTCACAGGCTTAGCTAAAATCTATGTAAACTAAATCTACAGCTTTTCTCTGCTCTACCAGTCTAGTATAACTGTGATAAAAGTGAATAAAGAAGATGACAACTAAAAGAAATATGTAAGACCAAAATATATAAGAACATTCTCTAATAGATAATCAAAGGATATAAATATACAGTTTTTGAAATAATAATTGCAAACTATTAACCATACGAAAGAATGCTCCGAATCACTAGTAGTAAGAAAAATTAATTTTTGTACATAATGTTTCATCTTAAGCCCAGCAAGTTAAAAAAGATGGGAATAATCAGTGTTGGAGGAGGTGTGTAAAGACAGGCATACCAATGCATTTCTAGTAGAGCCATGAATTAGTAAAAATCAGTCTAGAAAGCAACTGGAATTATGGAAATAAAGTTCCTTTATATCATTTGACTCAGAGATTCCAGTGAAAGGCACATATACCAAGGAAGTCATTGATAAAAAGAAAGGCTCCATATACATCAAAATATTTTTGCAGCATTTTTTTGTGCTGTAGCAATGAATTGTAACAAGTAGACAGATGCCTCCTAACTGGGAAATGGCTAAAAATGTCCTGGATTATTGCTTTGCTGTAAGAAATAATGAACATGATGAATACAAAGAAGCATGAAAAGATGTACATGAACTGATGCAAAATGAAGTAAACTGAGACAGAAAACAATATACACAATGATTACATTGAATGGAAAGAACAACTTACATACAATTACACAAATTGTAAGAGCAACAAATTCAAAATAATTGAAGATGAAAGTTGTAAAACTATAAGAAACAAGGTTGGCTCAAAAAAAAACCTTGAGAAGATAAGTGGATCCACAGAACATTGTATATAATACAGGATTTTTTAAATGTATTAATTAGATTAACTGGGGTTTTTTCTTACTCTTTTCTTTTAAAAATATTAGTTATAGGGGGTGGCTATCTGAAAGGGTGTTTTAGGAGGGATATAGGAGAAATTTAGTCAATATAATAACAAAATATATAAATGAAAATCTGCTTTGCAAAATAAATATGATCCTTTTTCATGGGCTGTTCTTGATAAAACCAGGCTATCTCTTTGTGAGACTGGCTTCTTTTCTAGATGTTCAGAAACTATCTTATTAATAATACATTCTAGAATCTTGCCAAAATTTGAAGTCAAGCTCCCTGGCCTAATGTAGGGATATTAAGGAGCTGAAGCTCTCCAAAAAAAGACTCACTAGTATGGTGGGGAGACTAGAAACTACATAATAATTTATGGGGTTTTTTGCCACCATGAAAAGAGTTGATATGAATATTTTTGTATATGCAGAACCTTCTACTCTTTCTTTGATCTGTTTTGAGTTTAGACCTAGCAATGGCATACCTGGGTGAAAGGGCACATGCTGTTTGGAGTCCTTTTGTGTATAATGCCAAATTATTTTCTAGAATGGTTGTACCCATTTACAGATCCATCCATGTCCCTGTTTTCCAATAACCCCTCCAACATTCATCATTTTCCTTTTTTTTTTTTTTGGTCATCTTTGCTACTCTGGTGGTTATGAGATAGAATCTCTGATTGTTTTAATTTGCATATCTCTAATTACTATTGATTTGAAGCATTTTTCTATATACCACCTAGATTTCTTTCCTTTATCTTTAGATCAATCAGGGAATGGCTTTTATTCTTAAAACTTTGAACAAGTTCCTTATAAATCTTGGAAATGAGACATTTATCAGAGAAACTTGCTGCAAAGATTTTCCCAGTTGATTGTTTCTATTTTAATCTTTAACTTTATTATATTTTTATGCAAAACGTTTTTAATTTTATGTAATCAAAATTGTCCGTCTTATCTTCTGTGATACTCTCTATTCCTTGATCTTTTCTCCTCTCTATAGATCTGATAGGTATTTTCCTCCATGTTTCTTTAATTTGTTTATAATGAGACCTTTTATATCTATATCACTGATGCATTTGGAGCTTATTTTTGTGTAAGCTCTGAGGTGTTAGTCAAAATCTAATTTCTTCCAAATACCTGTCCAATATTCCAGGAAGTTTTTGTCAAATAGCAAATGAGTCCATACCCTAGCAGTTTAGGTCTTTGTGTTTATAAAAATGCTAGTGTATTAGCAGCATTTTCTTCTGTATATTGGGTACCTAATCTGTTTTACTGATTGATCTGCTATTTTTTTAACCAGCATCAAATTGTTTTAATATTTATTTCTTTATAGTATAGTTTGAGATCTGGCACTGCTAGATCCCCTCCATTCCCAATACTTTTTATTATTTCCCTTGAAATTATTGGCCTTTTTTTCTTTCATATAAATTTTGTTATTATTTTCCTAGTTCCATAAAGTAATCATTTGGCACTTGGATTGGTTTGGCATTGAATTAGTAGGGTCATGTTTATTATACTGACTCATCCATGAGCAGTTACTATTTTCCCAATGGTTTAGTTATTATGTGTATCTTAGAAGGTAGACTCTCAAATATTTTGTATATTATGTAATAAATGTAAATGGAATTTCTCTTTATCTTCCTACTGGGTTTTATTGGTATTACATAAGAATGCTAGTGATTTGTGTGGATTTTATTTATGCTGCAAGTTTGCTGAACTTAGTATTTGTTTTCATTAATTTTTAGTTGGCTGTTTAAAAGTTCTTTAAGCATACCATTAAATCATCTGCAAAAGTAATAATTTTGTTAAACTATTCACTCAATTTCTTTTTCTTTTCTTATTGTTACATCCAGCAGTTCTAGTACAATGTCAAATAGAAATAGGAACATATTCAACTCAATAGGGACATAGATAAGAAGAGGAGAAAGAGGACTATAAGAGAAGGGTAGGTCCTAGGAGGAATTAATTAATCAAAAGAAAAGAAAACCTTAAGCTTAAAAAGGGGATAGTGAAAAGAAGATTAAAATTGGGGGAAAGGGAAATAATTTGAAGTAAACAGAAAGAGGAGAGTTTAGAGAAGAAAAAGTATAAAAGCATAGAGCAAAGGGAAATAATTAATTTTCATAACTGTAAATATAAATGGGATGAACCTCTTCATAAAATGGAAGAAGGTAGCAGAAGGGATAAGAAAGCAAAATCCAAAAACATATTTATAAGAAGTGCATTTTCAGTGTCTCCAATAAAGGCTTCATTTCTAATACATATAGAGAGAACTGAATTGAATTTATAAGAATTCAAAGGATATGAACAGGCAGTTTGCAGAGAAAGAAATTAAAACTATCTATAGTCATATAAAATAAATGTTCTAAATCACTATTGATAGAGAAATGCAAATCAAAATGACTTTAAGGTACCACATCACACCTATCAGATTGGCTAACATGACAAAACAGGAAAATAATAAATATTGGAGAAGATGTGGGAATATTGGAATACTAATGCATTGTCAGTGGAGTTGTGAATTGATCCAGCCATTCTGGAGAGCAATTTGGAACTATGCCCAAAGGTGCTACAAAATTATGCATACCCTTTGACCCAGCAATACCACTACTAGACCTGTATCCCAAAGAGATCATAAAAACAGAAAAAGGACCCACATGTACAAGAATATTTATAGCAGCTCTTTTAGTGGTGGCAAAGAATTGGACATTGGAGAGATGTCCATTAATTGGGGAATGGCTGAACAAGATGTGGTGTATGAATGTAATGGAATACTATTGTGCTGTAAGAAATGATGTGCATGTAGACTTCAGAAAAAACTGGAAAGATTTATATGAATTGATACTGAGTGGAATCAGCAGAATCAGGAGAACATTGTACACAATAACAGCAACATTGTGCAATGATTGACTTTGATAGACTTAGCTCTTCTAGGCAATGCAAGGATCTCAGACAATTCCAAAAGACTCATGATTGAAAAGGCTAGCCACATCCAGAGAAAGAACTTTGGAGTCTGAATGCATATGGAAGCATAGTATTTGCTCTCCTTTTCTTTTGTTGTTTTGTTTTGTTTCTTCTTTCTCATGGTTCTCATTCTTCTTTACAACATGACTAATGTGAAAATATGTTTAATATGAATGTATAAATAGAGCCTATATCAGATTGCACACTGTCTTGGGGAGAGGGAAGGAAAAGGAGGGAGAGAAATTTTAAAACTCAAAATCCTATGGAAGTGAATGCTGAAAACTAAAAAGAAATAAATAAATTATATAAAAAATTTTTAAAAAGAAGTGCATTTGAAACATAAAGTCTTGTATAGAGCTAAAATAAAGAGTTGGAACAAAAACTTATTATGCCTCATTCTAACACAAAAATTCAGGGGTAGCAATTAGGACTTCAGACAAAATAACAGCAAAATAGACTTAATTAAAATAGAGAAACTACATTTTGCTGAAAAGTAACATAGACAATGAATTGATGTCAATACTCAACATATATGCACTCAGGGGTATAGCTTCTAAATGTATCAGTTGAGGAATGGTTGAATAATTTGTGGTCTACGAATGTTATAGGACACTATCATGATGTTAGAAATGAGGAAATAGATTATTTCAAAACTGATTTATGACCTCATACAGAGTGTATAAGCAGAACCTGAACAGTCTAGATTATAACATCAACATTATAGAAATGAATCATTTTAAGGACTTTTACAAACTGATGAAGAATGATATGAGCAGACCCAGGAGAACACTGAAAACAAACAACTTTGAAAGCTATAAGAACTATGATCAATAAAATGGCCATTCACAATCCCAGAGAACTGATGATGAAAAATATTGTCCATAACAGAGAGGTGATGAATTTAGGGAATAAAATGAGACGTGTGTGTGTGTGTGTGTGTGTGTGTGTGTGTGTCTGTGTCTGTGTCTGAGAAATATGTATATATATTTGTATATAAGCATATATGGAATTTGTCTTGCTTGACTATGCCTATTTGTCACAAGAATTTTGGTTTTCTTTTCTTTTTCAATGGGTTGGGCTAGGAGGGAGAAAAACAGATTTTGTTAAATTTTTTAAAAATACAGATGCTATAGTTGAAGAATGTTGCATGTACTTGTGGATGAAGACACTGTATTATTAGTTTTACTTAACTGTGCTACTTTGTTAAAAGAGACCTCTCATTAAGTAGAAGTAATTGGTAAATGTCTGTAATAGAAAAAGCAAAACATAGCAATAAAGCATTTTTTTAATTTAAAAAAGAAACCATTATGTAAAAAAGAAGAAACTGAGAAGGAAGCAATCAATTTAATTCAATTAACTTAATTTTAACAGACCCTCAGAGATGGAAGAGACCACAGAGACTTCCTAGTCCAACCTGAACCAGAACAAAAATCCCTTCTGTCACTTTCATGACAAGTAATAATCTACCTTTTGCATGAAGCCCAAGGTAGCCAGTTTTGAATAGCTCAAATTTTCAAGAGGTTTTTCCTTGCAGTGTTCCCAAATCTGCTTTAAGCAGCTTTAATGCCTTGCTCCCACTTCTGCCCTTTGGCAAAATTAATCAAACATTTATTAAATACATCATACATGCAAGAGACTTTGTTAGGTAATGAGATTACCAAAAAGAAAAACAGCACAACACAGCCCCTATTCTCCAGAATTTATAATCTTCTAGGAAGCTAAATGATTACAATCTTCATCTACTTTCAGGGTTGTCATGAAGGAGAGTTTTTGTTGTTCAGTCATATTTGTTTGTCACCGTCATTTGAGATTTTCTTGGCAAAGATACTGGAGTGGTTTGCCATTTCCATCTCCAGTGTGTTCCCACTTTACAGGTGAAGAAATGGAGCCAAACAGTGTTAAGTAACTTGCCCAGGTCACACAGCTAGTATCTGAGGTGGAATTTGAATTCACATCCTCCTGACTCTAGGACCAGCACTCTGTTCATTGTGCCACCTAGCTACCCTTGCAATCTGTAGGCCCCAGTGGGGAGACTTTCAATAAATAGAGGTCATATAGTGTAGCAGAGAGAGCATTGGTTTTGGAATCAGGAGACCTAAGTTTCAATCCTGACTCTGTCATTGGTAGTCACTCCCTTTTCAGCGTTAGAGGTTGCTGATAAATTCAACAAATTCAGTTCAATTAACATGTATTAAAAAGTATCTTTTGTGAGCAAATGTCTGTGCTGGGTAGAAGGCAGAGATGTTTTATGGTTCAAATTAAATAATGGATGGAAAGCATTTTGTAAACATTAAAGTGATGTATATATAAATTATTACTATTATTGCTATTAGTCTCCAGTCCCCAGGATTCTAATCTAGTAATGACTTTATTCCCTAAGCCTTCCACTTCACTCCTGCTAAGCTCAAACAATGTTTATAGAGTGATGTGGGAGTGGGCTGGTAAATATTTAACAACTGGGCTCTCTGGAAAAAATGTATGCACACATTTTTACATTTAAACTGCATTATTAACACTTTCTTAGGTCTAGACAATCAGCAAAACAATAAATCAAGCCCTGATTTGTAACGGTTGCCAATTCTGACTTGTAAATGTTCATACTGAAAATTTCACAGCTGACTCCAGCACATCACTGGTGGTAGGAAAGATGCAAAGTTTAGATAAAACATAAACTCTTCATGAAATTTATAATCTAGTAATAACAGAAATGAGCACAAAGATAAGGGACTGGACCAGAGACTTCATTGATCTAGGGAACTCCCTCATGAGAAAAGTCCCTCTACTGATTTGGGTTGGGACATTTTCAACAACTTTATCGTCTTAGAGAGTTGTCTCTGGAGCACTAGAATAACAGTCACATAGCCAGCATGTTTCAGAAGAGGGACTTTAACCCAGGTTGGGAGCCCTATCCACTCACTACACCATGCCTCTCATAATAAAAATTAAAGCATGAAAAAATAGTAGGTACAGAATGCCAGGTGAAGTTGTAGGAGTCATAGGTCATTGAGATGTGGTGCTAGGGTGAAGGGGTGACACTATTTATTTTCCTCAGCCTCTGATTGCAAAACCAAGAGTGGAAGTTACAACTTCCTTTAAGGAGAGGCAAATCTTAGCCCAAGTGAAGGAACAAATTCCTAACAATCAGAACTCTCTAAAAATGTTCTGGGCTGTTTAACATGAAAGTAAGGAGCTGTTTTTCAGGGGAGGACTTCAGGAGGAAGGGATTCATGATTTGCATGACTTGGCCCAGGAGTGGTCAACAGGGTCGGTTGTTAAAATTATTAATAAAATAACTCATATTTATATGATGATTTACAGTTTATAGAGTAATTTCCTCACAACAAACCCATGAGATAGGAAGTACAGTTACTCTTTCCTCTGTTTTGATAATGAGGAAACTGAAGCTCAGAGAGATTAAGAGCTTGTTTAAGGTCATACAACTTGACTCTTGAATGAATCCAGGTCTCCTGACTCCGGGTCCTGTGTTCCTTTTATTATACCAAGCCTTTGCAACCCGACTTCTAAGATTCCAGTCAAGTCTGGGCATCCTTGACAAATCTTGGCACTGCCAACAGTATGATCCTCAATAGATCCCCAGTGTCATTTATTTTGCCAATTCTAGCTTCAAGACTAAAGCCCCTGGGAATAGAACCCAGTGGGAGATATAATAGAGGGAGCCAGCCAGTCTTGAAACTGTATAAAGAAAGCATTCCTAGAAATGGGAAGAAAGCCATAGTTGAGGAGGGAGGCTCTAGTATTTAAAATGATACAGCCATTCAGGTCCACCTAGATTGGTAGTAGGTTATACTGACATGCTCGCTAGAGGTGAAGAAGCAAAACTTCACCTAAGGGAGGAAGCGGCCTTATCTGTGGCTCCTGAGAATGTGATCTCTGGGAGGTCAGAGACTGCTTTTTCTTTTTCTTCGTGTCCTCAGTGCTTACTGAAGTAAGTATGTAAGTGCTTAAACATTTTTAAAGCACAGGGTAAGTGCTTAAGAAATGCTTGTTGATTAATTGGTTGGTCATTAATATGTTCCAGACTATAGACCCAACTATAGAAATAAATCATGGGCAAGAATAAAGCTTCCCAGACCTGGCCCAGGCAAGACCAATAGAGTTGTTTAGTAAAATTATTAATAAAATAACAATTAAGGTTTTTATTGTACTTTATGAATTACCAAGTAATTTCATCACAAAAACCTGTGAGATAGGCAGTGATTATTTTCCCCATTTTGCTAATAAGGAAACTGAGGTTCAGTGAGATATAAGATGAGTTGTTCAAGGAAATACAACCCATAAATTTGTCAATAGAATTTGAACCCAGTTCTCTGGGCCAAGTTCTATGTTCTTTCTACCATGCCATGCTTTTGTACACTTCGTAGTATTGAGCTTGGTTTTATTTTCCTTTTCTCCTTTTCAAAGTTGAATTAAAGGAAGGAGGCATTTCCACCACATCTGGGCTAAATATTTTCTAGGGCTGCTCGAGGGTCACACAGGTCCAGGCTAGGACTAGCAGCAGCAGCAGAGTGAGAATTGCAGTAAATGTCTGCCGTGGGGGTTGGGACTGTAATCACGGCAAGCTGTGTTGTCTGTATATAACCTGTGTGAAAATTGAGGACAGATGGATCTGGTACAATCTGGGCAATTTATCAATAATAACACCGTGCTCTGTGGTTCATGCCTTCACCCAGAATTCCCCCGAGAACATATGACTTTGGCTTATTTCTAGGTCATGTCTAGGTATCCTCAGTTCCCTAGTCAGCACCAAACTAATGAAGCAAATCAAATAGCACAAGCATGTCATGTGCAACAAAGAATTAAAAAAAAACCGAGACTGTAGGTAGTCAACAAAACTTTTGCCCCTGGTGAGGCCTACCTTCCCCAGGAACCTGAAAAGTCGCTGTAGAGCCTGTGTCCCAAATCCCCCTCTAAGTCACAAACAGGGAAAGAACACAAGTTTACTGGGGGGGGGGGGGTCAAGCAATCAGTCCCTATATGGAGCTGCCCTTTTCCCAGGGGATGTTGCCACAGACTTATAATGCCGCCCCCCGTCCCGGGTTGAGTACCACAGTCCCAGCTAGGGAAAGACTCAGAGTTGCTAGAGAGTGAGTAACCCTCCCCCCATAGGTCCTACCTTTCTTCTGAATCTAGACAGTCATCAAGATCCCCAGTGCCAGAGAAGGGCAAAGTCTTCCATATGGTGGCTTCTTCTTCCACACCTTGGCTCTGTGCCTTGTTGTTCCTTGGTTTCACCTCCCTCAACAGCTTGGCATAGTTGAGGGCCTTCTCTATGCTACTTGGTAACTCCTTCCATTAGGGCTTGGAAGTTCTGCCGTTCTGCCACTACTGTGTCTGCTTTTTGTCTTTGGAGTTGCAATCAGATTTCTGTTGCTACTTCCCCAGGAAAGGTGCCATATCTTTTTTTAAAAGACTACCTGGGCTAACAAGCCTCAGATCTAGTCAGCCTATTTGTAGTTATCTTGTTACATTTCCCAGGTGAAACACAAAAGCCACTCCACTCCGCTCCACCCCCCACCCAGGCATCTATAAAGATCTTTAGACCTTCCCTTAAAATGGAAGGAACCTATGACTTACTCCAAGCTTAATGAGGATGGCTGAGTCCCAGTAGCCTCTTCCCTGATTCAGGGGGCAGGAAGTATGCCCCTTTCACATAGTCAGCACTGCCTGTGGCCTTTTTAATATATAGTTTATTTTTATTAAATATTCATTTTCTTTATTATGAACTTGACCAACATTAACAAACAACACATGCAAAGAAAAACAGAAAAGGGGTTTACATATGGAACTATGAACTTTTGTTTCATGCATTTAAAAAAATTAATACTTAATAACAACAATAATAATTTAATAATGATCAATTAATCATACTTGATAATAACAACTTTAAAAATTAATAATGATAATAGTTAACATTTGTATAGCATTTACTATGTGCCAGGTACTGTGCTTAGTGCTTTACATTATTTCCTCATAGAATCTTCACAATAGCCCAGGGAGAGAGGTGCTATATTATCCTTTTTTCACAGATGAGAAGACTGAGGCAAAAAGTAGTTAAATGACTTGTCCAGGGTCACGCAGCTAGTAAGCATCTGAGGCTGGATTTGAACTCATGTTTTCCTGACTTAAGGCCCAGCAGCCCCACTTTTCTGTTTCTTCTTCTGAATTCCTTCTCTTCTGTGTATTTTTAAATGCTTCACTGATACTAATTTTTCTTTTCTTCTTTTTTTCTTTCTTTTTTTTCATCACTATCACTACCCATAACTCCCCCTTCCCCAAATGTAAGCCCTCCCTTGTCACAAATAAGTATAGTCAAAAAAAATCAACACATCGGTTCCACAAAGTCTCTTTGAGTCTGGAGATCACGACTTCCACCTCTTTCCATGTGCCTTTCCCAACTCCCAGTATTCCCCAGTGACTACAGTCAGGTCATGAAAACTGCCTCGAGGCATTTGCCTTAAGCCTGGAGAAGGTACTAGAAACACTGGAGGGAGAGAAGCAAAGCAGGCCCCCTCTGCCGGTACTCCTGCCCCCACAGCCATAGGCCAACTTCCCCATTACAACATACACACCAGCTGGTCACCAGGGATGGGAGCGAGGTAGTGAAAGCATCAACATAGAGCCATTTCACTAATGAGAGAAACGACTCAAAAGGTCTGCCTTGCTGACTGTTAGCCAGCACCATCGTGGGCTCACATAAAGACAGCACAGCACAGACAACAACAGAAGGGAGGACAGCAGAACATTGTAAGGCAAAAGGTACACTTGGAATTAAAAAAAAAAACCTGCATCAGTGATGCTGGGGATAGCCTCCCAAGTTCAGTGCTCCTTCTCCAGCTCTATGGTTCTGGTTCTGAAATGTACTAACAATATAAGTTTGGACAAGGCACCTCACCTCCCTTACTGTCAGTTTCTTGATCTGTAAAAAAGGGAGCAGTAATATGCTACTTACCTCCCAGGGCTATTGGGAGGAAAGATGCAGTGCTCCGTAAAAGTGAGTCGTTACACAGATTGTTTTTGCCACATGTTTGCCTCTGCTCTTTATTTAAAGGGATTTATCATTCATTGGTTGGTGATATAGAATGCTTTGCTCCCTTTGATGAAAGATGCTATGTAAATAAAGCTGGACTGGATTCCCATGAATCTCCCTACTTGCCAAGGACTTATTACTGTTTGATTTAAGCGACATGGCAACAGACGAGCAGCCAGGAGACAAGCATCAAGTTCCTTACAGCTCTGGCTTTGGCCTTTCTTTCATTTCTGAGAAGGAATTTATGGCTTTGTATCTAGCATGCATTTTTTTTCCTTTGGTAGGAAATTGGATCCACAAAGGGAAATCATATTAGCCTGAGAATTCCAAACAAGAGCTCAACTATAGTCTTGAGTATATGGGGCTAGCATTGAGGGCTGCACTCTGGCTCACCTTGGTTGAGATAAATAATTGAAAGTATGCCATCAACAAGATTCTAGCTTTGCAGGCTTGTAAAGGAATCTGGCTTAAGGGTCCTTAATTGAAAGCAGGAGATGACCAACAACATTTTTTTTTCTATCTTGTATTGAAAATAGCAGGCTAATCTTGGTCCCAGAGAAGAGATAATGATACATAACTCCCTTTTCTCTTCAGGGAGGCAGGCGACTCCAGGGGCAAAAAGTCACATACATTGTCAGATTTGTTTGCTGTATCTGTTATTTTTGTTTAAGTTTTTTGTTGTTCCAAAGAAAGCTCTGCTTTGAGAAGTGGTGTGATGGAATGGATAGGGTATTGGCCCTAGCGTCAAAAAGTCCTGCCTCAGATACTTATATTAGCTGTGTCACCTTGGGCAAGTCACTTAATCTTTGTTGGTCTCTGTTTCTTAATCTGTAAAATGAAGAGGTTGGACTAGATGGCCTCAAATATTTTTTTTCTTGATGTAAAGCTATGATCATCCCAGCCCTGATGTTGGGGGAGGCGGGAATGATTGTAATGTAAAAGCAGAATGTATCAATAAAATTTTTTTTAAAAAGAAGCTGACAGGCAAACAACTTTTGGGGAAGTGTGAAGTATGTGCTGATTCATAAAAGCAAAATTGCAAATATAACTCCCAAGTCGTAAGAATTTAGATCAGAAGGAGACAGTTTGGGATAAGAAAATAATCAGAGCATAGGACTTCAGTCAACCATCCAATCAGAATGTTAAATAAAGAAAGGACGGTAGGGAGCCTCTAGTCTGGGGTTTTTGCTGATGGGAAACAGAAAGCTAAAGAGGTGGTGACTGCCATGGCACAGGTAGTTAATCAATGGCTAAACCAGGACTAGAATCCAGCTTTACTGATTTCCAAGTTGTTCTTAAGTTCATTCTCAAGTAACAATATATTTCACACTTGGCACTTGTAGAATTTGATGAACTCTGAAAATGAGAAGATGTGGTAAAAAGAGCTCCTGATTTGGAGTCAGGAAAGGCTAGTTCAAATCTGGTGGCTGACACCTATGAGTTATGTGTTATTGTTCAGTTGTTTCAGTCATGTCCAACTTTTCGTGACCCTATTTGGGTCACACAGTGTCATACGTGAGGGACAGAGACAAGGCCAATCTGGCTGGATTAAAGAATAAACAGGGGCAGACAGAGGCTGGAAAGACAGATTGGGGCTAGTTTGTTTAATGCCTTAAAATCTAAGTATATTTATATTTACATTTATCTTAAAGACAACAGAAGGATGTTGGAGTTGGTTGAATAGGGGAGTTCACATAGTTATATCTTCACTTCAGGAAAATCACTTTGGTAGCAATATCTAAGACTGACTGGAGTGGGAAGACATGAGGCAGGAGAACCAATTAGGAAACTGTTGAAATAATCTAGGAGAGAGATTGTTGTTGTCGAGGGCCTAAATGAAGGCGGTAGCTATACGAGTAGAGAAGGCACTGGATAGGAGAGATGTTATAAGGGTAGAAATAGATATTCTGGCAGCTAATAGAAATGGTCAAGTATATAATTTCATGACGTGAGCACTCAATACTCATTCTCTTTTTACTCAGTCAATATCTACTATCTTATCTATTCATTAAATTCCTATGGAAGGCACCCAGTAAAGTGTCTATCCCTTCCATTACTTGTCTTTTGGATATATAAAGATCATAGATTAGGTAGCATTTAAAATGTCTTGTAACAGGGAAGCCTATTAATAACACATGAAAGCAAAAAGTAGCCAAATGCATGAAAGAAAAGTTCTATAATTGTGTATTTTAAGTACCTCTGCATATCGGTCTTATCATTAACTTTTCCTGAACAGAAACCACCGAAGGATTCCTTTCCACTTAGGCAAATACTGCTAGTAAGAGCCAAACAGAATAAAGAAAACCCCAAGGCAAATGCAAATAAATTATGCACTGAAGTTGCCAACAGACAGCCGGGCCACAGTGTCACTGATGGCAAACTCACTTCCATGAATCAAGTTGAGCCCTTATCCTCACAGGCTGCTTAGATTGTCTCCTGCAGCTGCTTTCTTGTTATCCTCACTTAGCCTCTCAGGTTATTTTTCAGGGTTTCTGGGAAACTGTCTGCCAGTGTCAAAAATACCTAGTCATTCTGTTCATTTTTGATGGGATATATCTCCCTGGCCACTTTAAAGGCTATCTAATGGATGCTTCTTAATTTTTTATATACAGTACCTGGGATGTAGGGGAGGGGCCAGAAGGTCATTACCAGGAATCAAACTGATAGGGACATTTGATAAGTTTCATAAACATACACACATTATTAAGACACTATGTATAATTACCTCAACATAAGAAGGCTGTTTGATTTTCCCTGAGTTTTCTTGTTGGTATGGCATTAGCATGATATTAGTAATGGACATGTTAAACATTTAAATTTCTGTTCTCTGCCAGACTAAGGAAATGTATTTTTGATAATGTTTTGTGTGATTAGGTGTGTTCTAATTCATCAAATATTCTGATTAATAATTACCACCTGTCACCAAATGTCTGAGTAAAAGAATTAGAAATGTAGTGAAATATATGTGACATTAACATAGACTGAATTGCTCCCAATGTTCACTCACACTGTTTCACTAACCTGAGATAGCCTCCTTCTTCCTCTCAGTTAAGTTCGATCCTACTGATCCTTCAAAACTCATCTCAAAGCCCTTCCTCTTCCATGAAGTTTTCCCCAGTTATTCTAGGCAATAGAGGTTTATCTCTGTCTCCTATGTGTGTGTATGGGACTCTCCCAGTTTCATAAGGAGGCAACCGGAGAAAATCCAGAGAATCTTACAAGCAAGGACCACTGTAGTACAGAATATCTCCATAATTTATAGTACTCTTTCCTCAGTTGTAAACTGGCCCTTTTAACTGCTTGATAAATCACCTTGATTGTTGAAGGATTAACCTAGAAAGCCAAAAATGTAAATTAAGAAGTCCTGGCAATCACCATTCTTTTCCTATGTCATGGAAATACCTCATCCAAAAAAGCTAAATTGGGAAGGAAAAGATATCTAGTGGCATTTTTTTTAAACAAAAAACAAAAGTGTTATAAGCACATGGAATTACCGGGTTAAAGTATTTTCCAGGGACCCATTATACCGGTATCTCTCATTAGCTATTGATATAGAATAGCTTTCACTACTCCTTTTAGTTCCATGGGAACTTTACAAGTAGAGAATTTTTACAGTAATATGGGCTTTCATCTTCGTTAGCAGTTTGTTGGCCACCCAGGGACAAAGAATAAGTTACTCCCACTGTCCAACAAAGAGAAAGTTTCCTCCCTCAGGCTGCCTTCTCAAAATCAGGGATGCTGTCCTGGAGCTTGCTCTCTGTGTGTGTTTCATCTTATTAATTAGAATATTAAAAGTAAGATCACTTCATTTTATACAGTAGAAACGATCATGTTAAACTATGTTTTAAAGGCTCTAAAGCCTTGTCCTTTAGTTTTATGAATCCCTTTGATTTCTGGTTTTTACAAGGTAGGAAAGGGTGAATTCCAGAAAACACCAACAAAAATCACAGTAACAGAATATATTATAGTGCTTTAAGGTTTATGAAATGCTTTCCTCACAACAATCTTGTAAGGTAGGGCGGCGCAATTATCATTCCAATTTTATTGATGAGGAAATTGCAGCTAAGGAAGGGGACTTGCCCAGGGTCACGTTGGTTATGACTTTGAGAACCAAGATTCAAACCCAGGTCTTCTGGCTCTAACACCAGCATTCTTTCCACTATACTGAACTGATGGCAATCTCTAGCAAGATTCTAGAATGTATCATTAAAAAGATGGTTTTTAAGCACTTAAAAAAGAAAGTATTCATCCCTAGGATCTAGCATGCATTCATTACCATAAGTAAGGCCATATTATATTCATTTCTTTTTTTGATAGAGTTGCTAGATAAGGGGAATGCCATGGATACTATCAGGTATATCCTAGAGCCAGCTCACAAAAAGCTCAGGAGGGCCAATTTTAAAATGTTCAGTGTGAGCATTTACATCTTGGAAATCTGAAAATGCTACAAATCAGGCTTGGTTTATTGTTTTGTTGATTGTCTAGACTTAAGAAGGTGATTGAGAAAATATAATCATGAAGGTTAAACTTGTGCATTAAGTTTCCCTCCCTCCACCCCCCCCAGCTGGTTGTTAAACATTTACAAGCATACCATTGAATATAATTCTTATAAATTTCAATAAGGCATTTGACACAATTTCTCATGACACACTCATGTATAAGACAGAGGTGAGGGTAGATGATGCAAAAATTACTCAGAAGTTTTAATTAATGAATTGATGAAAATCTAGAGGAGGATTTCTTTTTTTTTAGGGGGGAAGGCAAGGCAATTGGGGCTAAGTGACTTGCCCAAGGTCACACAGCTAGTAAGTGTCAAGTGTCTGAGGTCACATTTGAACTCAGGTCCTTCTGACTCTAGGGCCGGTGCTTTATTCACTGCACCACCTAGCTGCTCCGAGGGGGATGTCTAGAGGTCTCTAGACACCAGGCTCGTAGGCACTGCTCTGTTGAAACATTTAATCAGAGACTTGGATGAAGGCAGAGAAGGCAATCTAATAAATTTTTCAAATAATGCAACTGGAAGAGATACCTAATATCTTAGATAATAAAATCAGGCAAGATTTACAAATGACTTCAATAGGTAGGAATAGTCGTCCAAAATTAATGAGATGACACTTTAAAAAATAAATTTGTGTGGACAGCTTTTGGTTTTCCATCACCTACTTTTCTCAAAGCACAAAGAGTCCCAATCCTTATTACAAAAAATAAAGAGGGGAAAAAAGCAGTTCAGTAAAACTACCTGACATCAAAAAATCTGATGTTATCTGTGGTGCTCAACACCTCATGGTCCATAGTTACCCATTTACTTTCAATTGTTATGTTTTTGTTGTTTTTTGTATTTACATTATTGTAGAAATTGTGTGTATTGTTTCCTGGTTCTGCTTAGCTTAGTTTGCATCAGCTCATATAATTTTTGCCATTTTTTTCTATATTCACTGTATTTATCATTTCTTAAAGCACGGCAATATTCCATTATATTTACGTACCACAACTTGTCTACCATTCCTCAATCAGTTGTTTCCAGTTCTTTATTGCTTCAAATAGTGCTGCTATACATATTTTGGTGTATGTGCGGCCTGTCTTTTATCATTGACTTTTTCTGGGTCTATGCCTTGTAGTGGATGCTCTGGGTCGGAGTGAAGGGACATTTAAGTCACTCTCTTTGCATAATTATCACTTGCTTCTAAGTCAAGCCAGCAAGTATGTATTAAACAGCTACTATAAGCCCCAAGCACAGTGCTAAGAGCTGATGATGCAAAGAAAGGCAAAAACAAAAACAAAAAGCCCTCAAACAGCAACAACAAAATAAAATGTAAACTACTGTGTGCAAACAAGATATATATGTATATATATGTGTGTGTGTGTGTCTGTGTGTCTGTGTGTGTGTGCACATATATATGTATATATACATACGTATATAATTAATTCAGGATAATCATGGAAGGAAGTCACTGGCAATAGTAGATTATGGGATATTAGTTGGGACTTGAAGGAATCTTCAAAAGTCAGAGAAGTCAGGAGATGAAGATTTGAATGGAGAGAATTTAAGGTATGGGGGTAAGGGGGACAACCATTGAAAACTCATGGAGTTTAGAGATGGAGTGTCTTGTTCAAGGAACAGCAAGGAGGTCCATTCCACAAATTTTAGTATATTATCTCTTCATGGTCATTGTATATCATTTAATTATTAATTATTTTTATTACTTGCTCTTTCTAATTTTTTAGAGTTGCATTACTCTCTTTATTGAGTCTTTTGCTCATATTTCTTACATTATTTGCTATTTTGTTCTGTTATGATGTATTTTATATACATATATATGATGCATATTTATTTGCAAATCTGCTGCTTCCTCATACATGGTCTGTTCTTTTCATGGTGTTACATGGTACTAAGAAATATGCTATGCCTATTCTTTAATGTTCCAATTTAGGAGACTAGATTTTTCTGCCCTAAATTTATCAATAGTTTCTTCAGTTCTAGATTTTCCTTTTTGTTTTTCTTTCTGTTAGATTTGTTTATCTTTGAGAAACATTAGTCAACTATAATTGTTGTTACTACCTGAATATTTTTAAAATTTAATTAACTTTTCCTTTATGAATTTAGATATTATGCTATTTTTCACATATGTTTAATAATAATATTGGCTCATTGTCTATGGTTCCTTTAAATACAACTTCCTTATTTGTCTCCATTGATATCGAGTTATTTTTATATATTGTTGATTATCACTTTCACCTTTTTTGAGTCCCCTGATGCACAGTAAATTTTGTTCCAGTCTCCCATTTTAATTCTGTATATGTCTTTACTTTTTAAGATGTGTTTCTTGTAGTTAACACATTACATTATTTTGCTTTATTTTCTGTTATGCCACTCTCTTCTGTGTTATTGGATTATTTAATCCATTTACATTTGACGTTTGAGAGTTAGGCTTGCACATTCTTCCATTTGTTTATTTAATTTTCTCATTTTTTTCATCTTCTCATAAGTCAATGCTTTATTCATGAGGTTAGTTTTGTTTAAACTGCTTTGATGTAACCTTATTCTCACCAGTTCAATGAAATGAACTTTAACAGAAATAAACATATGAAGTTCTTCAATTAGAAATAAACATAAAATTCTTCAATCAAATAATCAATTTCACAAGCACACAATGAGGAAATATGGCTTAACGACACTCTGTTTGGGGAAAAAAACCAAAACCCCCAAACCAAAAAAACTTAATGGGAGGCAATGGCATGCTGTAGCTACTAAAATACCTCATGCCCTCTTGGACTGTATTCATAACAGTGTAGTTTCAGATCAAGGAAGTTGATGACCATTTACTTTGAGCTGGTCAGAACACATCTGGAATACTCTTTGTTCAGTTCTGGCAGTCACATTTTTAGAGTGACATAGACAAATAAGATGTGTCCTGAGATAGGCCGCTAGGATGATGTGGAGTCTGGAAATCATGTTGCACAAAGAATTAGTGAAGGAGCCCAGACAAGAGGACATAGAAGGGGCACATGATCACTATCTTTTTAATTTTTTGGTATTTTAATATTTGATTTTTTCCCAGTTATATGTAAAAATTTAACACCCCCCCTTTTTTTTAACAATTTTGAGTTCCGTATTCTCTCTCACCCTCCCTCCTCTCCCCCATCATTGAGAAGACAAGAAATCTGATAAAGGTTATACATGTGCAGTCATGCAAAACATATATCCATATTAGTCATATTGTGAAAGAAAAAAACACACAAAAGACCCAAGAAAAATAAAGTTACAAAAAAAGTATGCTTCAATTTTCATTTAAATTCCATCAGTTATTTCTCTGGAGGTGGATAGCATTTTCCATAGGTCCTTCAGAATTGTCGTGGATCTTTGTATTTCTGGGAATAGCTAAGTCATTCACAGTTAATCGTTGTACAGTATTGCTGTTTCTGTGTACAATGTTCTCCTGGCTCTGCTCACTTCACTTTGCATCAGTTCATGTAAGCCTTTCTTGGTTTTTTTTGAGAGCATCCTGCTCATCATTTCTTGTAGCACAATAGTTTTCCATCGATATCATATACCACAACTTGTTCAGCCATTTCCCAATTAAGGGGCATCCCCTCAATTTCTAATTTTTTTGCCACCACTGACAGAGCTATTATAAATATTTTTGCACCCATAGGTCATTTTCCTTTTTTAAAAATATCTTTGGGATACAGACCTAGTACTGGTAATGCTGGGTTAAAAAGTATGCGCAGTTTTATAGTCCTTTGTGCATAGTTCCAAATTGCTCTTGAGACTGGCTAGATCAGTTACCAGTTACCACCAGCAGTGCATTAACAGTCCAATTTTACCACATCCCCCTCCAATATTTGTCATTTTCCTTTTCTATCATATTAGCCAATATATGATAGGTGTGAGGTGGTACCTCAGAGTTATTTTATTTCAAATTCTCTAATCATTCGTGATTTAGAGCTTTTTTTCCCATATGGTAATAGATAGCTTTGATTTCTTCAGCTGAAAACTGCCTATTTATTCTTTGACCATTTAGGGTGATCACCATATTCAACTTACTATATGTAAGGAAGTATTTCTTTTCTTTTAAAAACAGTAATATGTGGATTGTTTCATGAAGCTTCATACTGGTGAAAGCAGTCAAGCTGAGGATAGATATCTATTTGTCAGTGATGCTGTAGACAGGATTCCTATGTGGGGGGGTAGGAGGTTTAAGGATGGAGGTTTAATTAAGTAACTTTTAAGGTCATCTCCAATTCTAATGTTCTGTAATTCTTTTTGTAAAGCAAAGAATGATCCTTTACTTTATCATTTGTGTATACTCAAATTTTCATGTCAGCCTTGTTTAAAATGTACCATACTTCTAAAGAAACAGAAAAGAAGAGACCCCAGAGATTAAAAGAGCTGTGGGAAAGGGAAATGGCTAGGTGTCAAAGGCCAATTTTAAGTAGTTACTCAATTTTGCAATGGGTTCACTCTGATGACCAGCACCCCTTCTTGGTTACCAACAGAGTTTGTATGGAAGCTGTAACAGCCCACATATAGATCACCCACCTATGTGAATTCTGACTTTGTTCCTCATCCCAGACAGTCCAGCCTCAAAAGCCAACATCATTAGTGAAGAATTGTGTTTATTAGGTTCCAGATGCTATTCTCCCTCATATAAGCTGAGGGGTTATATAGAGTCTTTCTAAGAGTTTCCTTTTATCCTCAATAGGGAAAAACAGAATGGTATAAAAGATGAAATCCAGCGGTATTCTGCACGATCTAAACCAGGGCTGTCCAAAATGCAGCCCGCCTACAAGCATAGAAATTTACATAAATGCTTTAGTAAAAGAAGCTGAGCTACCACAGAGTTCTCACTAAAATGGCAAAACAAAATATATTGTCTATTGTTTCAATAAAACCTAAGGTTGGAAAGCCCTGATCTAAACTATGACCAAACTTGTATCAAACTTCCTACTGTTTCCATCCTCCAATTGGTAGAAGAGTTGGTTTTTATTTTAGAGTAGGAGGGTGATTCAAATATAGCCTTCCCAATTCATACATTGTACAAATTAGTTGTTGGAAAGAGTCATAGATGAGTCTCTTCCACCAGGCTACTGCTTAGGTTCAGATGATTCCGTGGGCTGCCAATCAGACCACCAGGGTTTTATTCCCATTGGCCTGCACTGATTGGTACGTGCATTTGCTTAGACTGTTAATATCATTTGCCACTAGATCAAGGTAGGAGTCACAGGCCCTTGAGGGAAAAGATGGAAGAGCAGTGCTGAATTTATTGTAAACTAAATTCAATAGATAGTTATTGAGTTCCATAAGTTATTACATTCAGTCTCTCATTTCTCATGTACCCTTTAAGCTCAGGAAGAGAAACAGAAAGGGAAGGGAGAAGGAACACTGAACATCCACAGACAGTACAAAGAAATAAAATTTCAATCGTCATTCCAACTAGCCTCAGAAAGATTCTGTCTAAGGAAAGAATTAAGTGTATATCATATGTGCAATAGTACCTTGCCATAACCTTGAAATATTTGATCTTGTAGCATGTCACATTGTATTGAATTCTCTTGGTCTATGAGCTTTACCCAAAAGGCATTGGTAATGATGTTTGCAGTCAACAATAAAGCACTATCATTATTATTATTATTAAAATTACTAATGAGCATGAATGAAAGCTTAGTAGATGGTGTGGGCAGCTTTTTTGTTGGGGTAAATAATGCCTCAGACATCTGGAAGGTAAATGTACCACTGTTGGTTGCACAATAGACTAACAATTCATTTCTGGGCCTTGGAAATTATTTAACCCACTCACTTATTTAACTATGGTGAGTATGAAAAAGCCCCTAGAAAATACATTGGCTTATGTTCATCTGGATCACTGAGGTAAGTTGTACATTAACATTTGTAAAAAAAAAAAACCTCACACCACCATCAAAGAGTGTTAAATCAATCTAGGTTATTGGCAAGGCAAAAGTAATTCATTTCCAAGTCATTTGGAAGAGTACCAGTGCATCAGTGTTGTTTCCCCTGTATGCATTTTTGGTCTGTGGGAAAGAGCCAGGGAACCTATTGCCATACAGTATATTTTGATAGTGAGCCAGTTGTGCTAATTACTTCCACATGTGTGGTGGTAAAGGTTTTAAAATTACACCTGCTCAAACATGCAGATGTCTGGAATGATAACAAATGTTTTTTAATGGATCCCCTTCTAACTCATCTTCCTTTAAATAAAAAAACCCATACTTTGGATTTTCACATATATAGATGTGTATGTGTACATATACATGAGTGTATGTATATTTTTGTATATAAGTGTGTATAATATACAATGTTAGAAAACACTTTAAAAAGAAATGCTTAATTCCTTAATTATATTATTTTAAAGATTTACTGTCTACTTGTTCACTTCTAATGTAAGTAATGATATTTTAGTTCTGAGCTAATTAGAAATCTCACTCTAATTCATCATGCCAGAGAACATAAGGTTTGAATTTAAAGACTTTGACTGCTAAACCGCCTATGGGTTGATAATTCTGAAAAATTGCTTTTCAAGACCAAGCTTATCCTAAAGATTGTAAGAAGAATGTAAAGGCATCTCAAGATGAATTACTTGCACTGACAAGAGTAATACAATGTTTGAAGCGGTATGCAGTAGAATGTTTTATCAATATTGAACCAGCAAAGCCATATTTTTAGCAAAATTATTTTGAAGACAATAGAACCATTATCTATCTCTGATCCTATTCAAAAGGATTTCATTCACTCTCTACTTAGTAGGCCAATTAGTGTGCACATGACTACACACACACACACACACACACACGTACACTGTCTACTGTAATTTCAAAAAATGTATCTTAAGAGACCACATGGCAGCAAGAAAAGGGGATAATTTAAATTACTCATTTTGCTGCTGCGGTGGGTTGAGACCAGGAAATGTTTTTCCTGGCAATAAAATGTACTGGAAACACCTCGGCTAATGGCTTCAAGAAAAACAAGGCTGCTGTATTTTATATATGTATCTTCCTTTTTTCTGCTTGAAGTCACAGGAACTTTGCTATAACACAAATTCTATGTGTCTCTGAATCTGTTTGGTATCCAAGTGTGTTTCATTTTAAGGAAACCCCTTTTAAGAGAACTATAAATATAGGGGGTTGATTACTCACTTTACAAAAGGATTTTATCATATTGCTTGTCATCTCAGGTTGGGGAGAGGGGAGAGAAAGAGGAAGGGATAGAATTTGCAACTCAAAACTTTTTTTAAAAAAGTAAAAAATTGTTTTAATGTGTACTTGTAGAAAAAAATAAAATATTATTAAAAACAAACAAACAAAAGGATTCATCATAGTGAGTCACTCACTGAATTTAAATACACTTTTTAAGAATGTATTTTCCACATAATTAGACATATCTATATAGCAGAAGTCAATATTAAGCAAGTATACCTTTGATCCTCTTCAAAGGGATTTCATTCACTCTCTACTTGACAGGCCAACTTGTGTGCACATGACTAGCTGTGTACACACACACAGACACAGACACACATACACACTCCATTATTCCATTTATATCAGATTTGTCCCAAAGGAGTAATCTTCTACAACGCTTTTTATTTTTCTTCATACAAAGCACTCAGTTGTAGTATCTGTTACTCCATTAATCTGGATTAATTCAGTGTATCTGGCTGGCTGAGTAGGCATCATCTTTTTCGTTGGTCCATAAGCATCTTTTATCAAGCAGTGATGCTTCTCCAGCATGTCCCTCTGGTGCTCATCTACACAAAACTGACAAAAGCTCACTGAAATTCTAGGTCATTACAAAGTAGGTGGCACAGTGGATAGAGTGCTGGGTTTGGAGTCAGGGAGACTCATCTTCTTGAGGCTTCAAACACTTAATAGCTGTGTGACCCTGGAAGATTCACATAACTGTTTGCCTCAGTTTCCTCATCTGTAAAATGAGCTAGATGGCAAACCACTCCAATATCTTTGCCAAGAAAACCCCAGATGGGGTCACTAGAGTTGAACATGACTGAAACAACGTAAAAATAACGACAACAACAAAGTATAAGATTTAAGAAATTTCAGAGGTTTCTCCCTAGCTTATGACTGGGCTTATCTGTGGCCTCGATTAGTGCCTCACGGGTCTCCTGTTCCCCTGCTTGAACTCTAGTTTAGGATGCTGATGTTTCAAAGCTTATGATGAGAAAGTTGACTTCTGGATGCATGCGAGGGGTAGGACCGTGTTTAATTATGACCATTTGACCCAAAGGAATGGAGAATTCTGACTGGTCTGATCTGCTTTTCAAAGAGTCAGTAGCAAGTGATCTCTCAGCCTGCACTAACCTCCTGATTTGTATGCAGGATTGAGATCTGCAAAGGACCTTATAGATCATCTAATCCAATTCTCTCACTTCCCGGATGAGGAAACATTCTGGAGGCACCAAGAAAGAAAGAATCTCCCTGGGCTCACACAGAGACAGAAGAACAGGTCCAAGATCTGAATGCAGGCCCCTAGCTCCAAAACCAGTGGTCTTCCTACTGGGCTAGTCTACTGTCTTTGATTTGAATGCAATTTGGGAACCACTCAGATTGTTAACTTTTTTCATGGGTTCCTATTTTGTTAAATAGTGGTTTAATGTTTTCCAGGCACTGTGCTAAATACTGGGGATACAGGTAGCTCTATCACTAGTTCTATCACCATGGACAAGTCAATTAATTTCTTTGATCCTCAATTTCTTATCTGTAAAGTGGTAGTAATAACATTTGCACTTTTATGAGGAAAGTCCTTTGTAAACTTTAAATTACTATGTAAACAGGGATGCCTAGGTACTACATGCATCTATGTGTCTATATATATATATGCATATATATGGACATATACATATGTATGCGTATTATACACATGCACATATGTATTATGCATGTCAAATATGCCTATTGTACATATATACACACATGTATATGTGTATATATACAACATGTAAGAAATCTTAGTGCAGTTTTAAGCATTAATAGCTATTAACTATGTCATATACATAATTTGTATATATATAATATATAGCATATATGTGGCATTTTAAAAGGCTTCAGAGATAATTTCTGGGTAATTTAATAATTTTATTAATAGCATTTTAATAAATGGGTGGTCATTTGGCTATCTCTCTCTTTTAGACCAAAGACCCCTCATGGTGGTGGGCTCATAGTTTATATGTCCTTCAAAGAGTAGGTGTTCCTGAGGGTGGCAATCAACTCCGATTGGCTAATAATTAATGAGAGAATGAATATTACAATGAGAAGGTAGGCTATATTACAATGAGGGTCTTGGGGTACATGACTTGGGTCACCCAAATCTTGGTCAAAGAGACTTATCAATTTCCTTAACACCTGTCTGACAAAAGGGAGAATCAACACTTCCTAGACCTGTCTGAGCAAACACAATGAGCAAAAATGCACCCATTAGCACAAACTTAAAATTTCTTTTACTGTCTTTGCTAAGATCTTAGCTATCCTGGCTGGGTAAATCTTTTAGAAAGCTTTCCCACACTGGTTGATTTCTGCATGAGGAAATAGGAAAGGGGCGGGGGGAATTTGGTCCTAATATAATAGTTATTAATACCAGAGAGAAATAATCATTTCTCACAGTAGTATACACATAGCATGGATATAATTAGCAATGAAAATTACGTATAATTCTATATATGTAAACATAAGTATATAGTACATATAATTATATACGTGTACACATAATATGTATAATTATGTGTCTACAATATAATTCCATGTTACCTATAATTATATATACATTTTATGTATGTATATATATATTCTATATACATGCACACACACATAGAATTGCATATATATCTGCATCTATCAGCCCTGTGATTTCATTGGTAGAAGGAGCTCCCTTGGGGAAGCAGATCAGGGCCTGCTCTGCAGTTGAAAATCTTAGAGAGTTGCTTGGGGCATTGAGAGATTAAGTGATTTGCTTAGCATCAGGCAACCCAAAAAAGCTACATCTGATGGTGTTGACATCATCATCATCATGGAGAAAAGAAATTTTACTTGGAAAAGAAAAAAGGCAACTAGCTCCTGTTTCCCAAACCCCTTCAGGCACTTTTATCTCTGCCATATTGGTGAAGAAGGCCAAGTTTGTGAAATGCTGATATAGTTTAATACCTACCAGGAAGAAAAGGAGAGACTCTGGGAAATACTATTGCAAAAATGGCAATATTTGCTTGCAAAACCAAAGCATAAGACAAGTCTGTGTGTTGTTGTTGGCTACTACACTTTGCTGAACCAGCCTTATGTAAACAATCCAGAAGGCCAATAATATCTGTTTAATGTTTGGGAAAAGACATTGCATTGGTCATAGTGGGAGTTGGACTGTTTCGGTAGCAAGAGATCATTTTTCTTTTCCCACTTCATGATATGAAACCTTGTGCCAGGGTTACTTGTGGCACCAAGGACCTGGCACACAGTTGCATATGATGTAGGGGGTAACATTTCACTTGGCTCAAGCCACCACCTTGAAACCTGAGGAGATCTTTCCTCTAGACACCCCAATAAGCACTGACTCCTACTTGCAAGCATACTGACTACAATATATCAAAAAAGTTTGACAAAAAGTTAAAAATGATTTAAGAGCACTCTGCTCTCTATGAAAGTGATGGTGTCCTCCAGTCCCACAAGATTCTGCACTGAGTTCTCATTAGCTTCACTGGTAGTTCCAGGAAGAATAATCCTCCCTGAATCGTCCCCAAGAAGTCAGCTGTACCACCCCTGTGGGGTCAGCTTTGTGGTGTTTGGGGTTGTCCTCACTGCTAAGCTCTCCTCTACTGTGATGATCGCTCTGTGGTTTTCTTCAGAGAGCTCCCTTTCTGTCTAGGATGTGGCACTCTGCTCTCTCTAGGTGCACTTTGTACAAATTGAGGAGCCCAAGCATCTTTGTCTTATCCTAAGGGCAGTTACATTTCTCCATATTACAACTTTTCCCTTTTACAAAACAGAACTATAGCAATGAGGTGACAGACCAAAGGTTTCCCTTCCTTTAGTTGGAGTTTTTCCCTTTTTTCTGTGTGTGGGTGGGTTCCCTCTCTCTCTCTCTCTCTCTCTCTCTCTCTCTCTCTCTCTCTCCCTCTCTCTCTCTCTCCCTCTCCCTCTCTCTCTCTCTCTCCCCCTCCCTCTGTCCTTCCCTCCCTCTCTCTCTCTCTCTCTCTCTCTCTCTCCCCTCCCCTGTCACCACATCTTCAATCTACTCATCTCCCCCATTCTAGTCTCTCTCCCCACAGTTTATTGATCTCTCCCAGCACAAACTCCTCCAAAGAGGGAATGAATTTTCACCTCACTCCAATCCTGATAGCCCTTTTCTTTGTTGAAATCTGGGTGTCTATCCCTACCTACAAGGAACTACTATGCCTGTCTGCCTACTTGGCTCAGCTTATTTAACCTCCCTGGGCCTCAGTTTCCTCATCTGTAGATGACAGACTTGGGCCAGATCACCTCTAGGCTGCCTTTTAGCTCTATATTTATGATCCTATAATCTTATTTCTTCCTGGACTACAGACTAACAAGGCACTCTCACCATCCCCTAATTTTCTTTCATCCAGTTCTAGAGAAGATTATTCAAACCACAGCATGCGAGGATGCTTTCACTTATAGCTCCCAAAGCACACATGGACCTCTAGGACCCTCCTGTAGTTATCCCAAGGCAGTAGGGAAGGAGGAGAAGATCAGAGTCTAGAATCCTCTCCCAGAGTAAACAGGGCTACAGATATAATTGTGCTACAACTATAGTGAGCACACAAAGCAGTCTGTGGATGGCATACTTTGTCTCTTGCAGTGAAACTGAGCCTCAACCTAAGGCAAATATGATGGTGCAATCAGGTTAGTTTCTGTGATGCGTTTTTATCTATATCTTTTATTTTTGTATCACTCTTATTTCTCAATTTATCCTAACTCCTCCCCCACCCATGGAGCCACCCCTTATGACAAAATTTTTTAAAGAGATAAAATTTTTGCAAAACCATCTGCAACATTATATGCAGTATTTCACACTGAGAGTTCCTTATGTCTGCAAATAAATCAATCAACAAGCACTTATTAAACTCCTACTGTTTGCCAGGCATGATGCTAGACAATGGGGATACAAAGATCAAAGTGAAATAGTTAACATTCTACTTGAGGAGACAAATATCTTCATATACAAAAATATGCAGAATAGATGCAAGGCAAAAATGGGAAGGAAGTTTGTGTCATACCTCTTCTTTGGGCCCAAACTTGGTCATTATCATTTTATAGCATTCAGTTTTGATGTTGTTTTTATTGTTCTTTGCACTTACATTATTGTAGTCATTGTGTATATTGCTTTCCTGGTTCTACTTGCTGCACTTTATATCATCTGAGTTCATCTGAGTCTTCCTATGCTTCTCCATATTCTTCATTTTTACAGTGTAGCAATGTCACAATGCGTTCATGTACCACAATATTTTTTAGCTATTCCCTAATTCTCTCCCATTACCCTCACTCAGTCCTTAAACCTAATCCTCCTCTCTCGATGAATTATGAGACCATTTCATCAGTCTTTCTCCAGAATAAATTGGCACTTGTTTTAACCATTCATGGACACTATCTAGTGTCTCCACAAGCCAATATGAAGAATTAAATTGTGTGCTGACCTAAGAAAGCATAGTAGCCAGGTCATCAGTCAATTCTTGAATATCATATTATTTTTAATATGTCATAGCTTAAGGTCATATCAGCCTCTCATACCAGTCAACTAATTCTTCTCTTTCCCTTATGATCCACTGTAATTGACAAATTATTTTCTGATGTATTCATTGTATCAAGTTCCCAGCTAGATGGATCAGTAGACCATTCCAATGATGCAGCATGGTTTTACAGAAAGAGCACTAGATTTAAAGTCAAAAGTCTTCCAACTGAGCCCTGACTCTGCTCTTTGTATGTATGACTGGGCAAGTTACTTAATCTTTTGATGCCCCGGTTTCCACATCTGTAAAATGAAAAGTTGAATCAGAAGCTATATGAAGTCCATTTCAATTCTAAACTCCTAAGAGCTGTCATCCCATCCTCATCTCACAGCTGTATATTTTTTCCCTTCAAAAATGAAATGAATGCACTAGGAATTGTCTCGTTTGTGCTTATGATGCAATGCATTTTTCTAAGACCAAGACAATTGAAGTTGCTTTCCAAAGTCAAGTTTGGAGAAACACCACATTAAATATTTTTATGGCATCAACAGGCCAGATTTCCACTGTAGCCCCTGCCCTGGGGAGCTGGCCTGTACATGGAGCTCCTGATGAACTTGAGAAAGCTCTGTAGAGAGGAGTGAACACTTCAGTGGGAACCTAGTCTCAAGTACAGAGCGTCTTTCCAGGTCCCATCAGTAGCCAAAAGTCAAGACCACGAGATTTGTCTCATGATGTTTTTTCCTTTACAAATTCACATTGAGGTTAGAAGTAGGGGATGGGCAAGGGAAAGTACTCTGAAGGAACGATGGTGGAGGTCAGAGAAACATATGGATGGGAAATCAAGAAAAAAGTAGGGGAAACTGTCTGATATTAATCTCTTAAAAAGTTTGAAATGGTTTTTAAATGCTTAAATGTGTAAAAGAGTACAGAGTACTGGTTCCAAATATTTCCATCTCTTGACTTTTTAGTGTGTATTTGGGATTTATATCCCACCAATTTCTAAGAAGGCTTTGAAGTAGCTTAATGGATTACAAAATAGATAAGTAAGGGATAAAAGCAGAACAGAAAATGCTGGGGAGGAGGAGGATATATCTGTTACCAGGCAACTAAAATAAGCTAATTCCTACAGTTAATGTTCTCCCCAAGTCACCAATGACCGCCTTATCATTAATTCCAGCAATCTCTTTCTGCCCTCTTCCTCCTTCATCTTTCTACAGCATTTGATACTCTATGCCACCCTTCTTTTTTGTTCTCTGTCTCTCTCTTGACTCTGGAATTCAGATCATTCATTCAATAAGGATTCATCAAGCATTTGCTATGTGCCAAGCACTGACTGAGGACCTGGGGATAGAAAAACAGAAATGAAACAGTCCCTGCCCTCGAGAAACTTAAAGTCTATATGGAGGAAAACATGCAAATACAAAAAATATATAGAAAAAAGAAACAAGATAATGTCCATGGGAGTTCTAGCAACTAAGGGGATTAGGATGGTCCTTTGTTAGGAGATGGCACTTGAAAAAACCTAGAGATTTTAAGAGCAGGAGTAAGGAAATGGAATCTTCATGTACTTCAGGCAAAGCTTTGGAGGCAGAATATGAATCGCTAATGGTTTTCTTCCTCTTCTCTTACTGCATCTTCTCTGTCTCTTTTGTTGGCTCCTTATTTTCTTACCTTTAAATGCTGATATATCCCAAAGCTCTGCCCTGGGATCTCTTCTCATCTCTCTCTAACCTTTCTTTGTTATCTCATCCATTCCTGTGACTTCGATGAACATTTCTATGCATGTGCCTCTCAATTTTATATTGTTTATATATCTCCAACCTCCCTCCAACCTGTGTTCAGGGCACCTATCCTACATTTCCAACTATCAGTTGGATATCTCCACCTCAACATACCTCCAAGTTCTCAAACTCAACTTATCTGAAACTGAACACATCATCTAACCCTCCCCCCGTAAAATCCCCCCAACCTCTCTATTTCCATTAATTGTATCATTGCAATCCAGATCTTCCAAACTCATAACCTGGGAGTTATTCTTACCTCCTGCCCCTCACTCAACCCATAATCCAGTCAGTTGCCAACTCGTATCATTTCTACCTCCATGATCTCTGGATGACCATTTATCAGGCATATTGTGGAGAGGATGCTTATTCAGGTATGGGTGGGATTTGGATGGTCTTGGAGGACACTTCCAGCTCTGAGATTCTTTGTGACTCTATGTGAGGGCTCCTTCACACTGGTCCCTCATCTCCGCTTCTCCTGCCATCGCCTTAATTCAGGTCCTCATCTCTTCCCACCTAAACTATAAAAGCAGCCTCCTAACTGGTCTTCTTGCTCCAGTTTATTCCTTCTCTAATTCATCATCCACATAATTGTCCAAATAATCTTGCTAAATTGCTATTATCATGTCAGTCCCCTCTTCAAAAACTTTCGGTGGCTCCAAGAAGCTGCAGCATGTGCAGCGGCCACACTGCAGTAAAAATCATCTTGGCAGGTGGCCTAAGCCAGGTTGAGGGTGACTGACAGGCCTCAAACCTGTTGGTTTGTTAGGGGGATGTCCACTCCCAGCATGTGAAGAATTCCCCCAGTGGAGCAGGCAGTTGAGAACAATTTGTTCCAAGAGCCACGAAGGCACCAAAGCAGTTGTTTTCGGTCATGTCTGACTCTTTGTGACCCCATTTGGGGTTTTCTTGGCAAAGATATTGGAGTGGTTTGCCATTTTCCTCTTTAGCTCATTTTACAGATGAGGAAACTGAGACAAACAAGCTTAAGTGACTTGCCCAGCTATTAACCATCTCAGGCTAGATTTGAACTTAGGAAAATGAGTCTTCCTGACTCCAGACCCAGCACTCTGTCCATTGCACCACCTAGCTACCCTTTGGAACCTAAAAACACCAAAATAATGGGCATTTTCATATATAAAATAGAACATAAAAAGATCATATGTGAAACTATTACTCTCTAAGCCACTTGCTTTAAATATATATTTAGGCATATATATATATGTATGGAGATATTTATGTGTGTGTATAGATAGATAGACATAGCTATAGATAAATTCAACATATTACTTTCAAAACTGTTCTACCTGTCCAGTGCTTCTTATGGACTTCTTTTTATTCTTTTCTGTATATTTTTAAAATGTTTCAGTGGGTTTCTTTTCTTTCTTTTTTCTTTTTTTTGGCATTTCTATTGCCACCCACACTAACCATACAAACTCTCCTCCAATTAGAAAAAGAAAAAAAACTCATAACAAATAAGCAGAATTAACTAAAATAAATCTACAACTGACCATGTTTAAAAAATATGTTTTTTCTGTACCCTGAATATACCACCTCTCTCTCAGGAAGTGGATAGCATTCTTCATCATTGTCCCTTGAAGCTATGGTCGTTGCAATGATCATAATTCTTGTCTTTCAAATTTTTCTTTTATTACCATTCATTGTTATTTTATAAATTATTATTCTGGTTCTGTTAATTCACTCTGCATTATTTCACACAAGTTCCCAGAATTCTCTGAAAATGTCTTTTTCTTCATTTCTTATGGTACAACAATATTCTCTTACATTCTCATGCCACAATTTGTTCAGAAGCTCCTCAGCTGATAGACGCACCCTTAGTTCCCTGTTCTTTGAATGCAGCTGGCTATTCTAGGCTATTTTTCCCAATTCTTTCCTTCAGTGCCTTTTTTCTTACCTCTTGCTTCATTTCTTCCAGATGTTCATGTATTCTTTGTGAAAAATCATTTATTTGCAATTGTTATAAGTAACTCTCTCCAGCTAGGATGGGTTTTGGGTATCTATGAATCTATAATTCTTTATAGTGGTAGGTGTCTTCTGTTTACTCATTTCTCCAGTCTTATTTTCTGAATTGGGAACAGTCCCTGCTCTCTTCTGTGCTTCTTGATAAAATGATCAGCCCTGATTGGTCTCAATCTAGGTCACCTGCTTGATAACTTCCACTTCTTGATTATGTGTCATCACCCACCTCTGGTCATTCTTGGAGGCTTCCACCTTCTTTGCTTAGATTGGCACTAGCTGTCCTCGTGGGCCCTCTTTACTATTGTCCATGAATATCTGACTGACTTTTTGTAAAGTGGATGAAATCACTCACTATAATTTCTCTTTGGATTTTTTGAACATTGTATAGTCAGGTGCAATGCTTTTTTGTTTTGCTGGAGTAGGTATGTAGAAGCTGGGCTTAATGTCTCTGTTCAGGCAGCCGTATTGGCCAGAACTTCCCAACTCCCCTCATTTTATAGTCAAAGAAATTGAGATCCAGAAGAAGTAAATAACTTTCCAAAGGTCACACAGGTAATTAGTGACTGAGATGGAATTTAAACATCCATCCTTCAATCTACATTGTACCTACTTGTCCTTGGGACTTTCCCTAGTGTCTTGCAGAGTAAATGCTTAGTAAATGTCCAGTGCTTAACACAATGCCTGGAATGTTGGAGGTACTTAATAAATGCTTGTTGACTGGTTGGATTGGAATCAGAGTGTCTCTTTATGTCAACCAAGGCACAAAGGGTACCATATTAAGTCACACTAATTTTGTTACCTGACAAATTTGTCTTTGATGAGAAATTTTTCCTGGAAGGAAACTCAAGGTGGAGTTTATCATGAGTAACCCTATAAAGGGCAAAAGAAACCACAAAAACATTGTTCAAGTGGCTGTTTTTGTATTGACCTTCTGCAGAGAGCGAGGATATAAGGTGAAATTGTAAAGCATGTAAACATTTCTGCAGAAGGGAGACGATATGGTCCAAGAACCTTGCTTTCCGAAAATGATGTTAAGAAATACATTAAAAATCCAATGAGCATCTATTAAGTACTTCTTGTGTGTAAGGAGTATGCTAGGTTCTTTACATACAAAGACAAAATGAAAAACAGTTCATGCCCTCAAGAACATTTAAATAGATAAGGGTCCACAAGATAATTTGAGGAGCAATGATAACTAGGAAGAACAAGAAGGTCTTCCTGTAAAAGGTGGCACATGGGATGATCATTGAAAGAAATCAGGGATTGGAAGAGATAGAGCTACTAAGGGTGAGCCCAGCATTACAAGGATGTGGTCTAGCCTGTGCAATGCCGTGTTGATGGGAGATAGAATGTTGTGCATAGTGAACATCAGTTAATGTGAAATCAGCTTAGAAAGGTAGAACAAAGGCAGTGGGTGATAAGCTTTCATGCCAAGCTGAGGGGTTTGTATTTTATCTTAGTAGAAATAAGGAGCAGGGAAACAAAATGGTTAGATTTGTGCTTTAAGAATATTATTTTGGCCTTTTTCTCTGTCTCTCTATTTCTCTGTCTCTCTGTGTCTGTCTCTGTCTCTCTGTCTGTCTCTGTCTCTCTGTCTCTGTGTGTCTCTTTGTATGTGTCTCTCTCTCTTTCTCTCTCTCTCTTTCTCTCTCTCTCTTTCTCTCTCTCTCTTTCTCTCTCTCTCTCTCTCATGGTTCATGGAGTGTCTGTGAGCACAGGTGGCAGTGTAAAGATGGCTGAGTTTAAGAAACATACCACCCAAAACCAATCACAAAAATGGCACAGAAGAGCTGTTTTCTTTAGGGAACATATATGAGTGAGAAGTTGCTTTTCTATTGTGAGGAGCTGGGACTCGCTGGGTAAAAATACAGAAGAGTACTTCAGCATAAGGGTAGGCCCCAGGGATATCTGTAGGTAGAGCTAATGTTTTTTCCAAGAACTCTAACTCTTCTTGGTGTCAAGAAACTTAAGTCACAGAGATTCGAGTTTCTCAAGGGGGTTGACACCAACTTTCTGAGAAATGTGTCTCTTTGGCAAGAAACACAAGAAGGGGCTGAAGAAGATGCAGGCCAACAATGCCAAAGCTGTCAAGGACCAAGCAGAGCCATCAAGGGCCTAAGCTCCAAGGCCAACTTCCTTAGACCCAAGATCCCCAAGGCCAGTGCTCAGAGTGCCAGCTCCAAGATGGTCACCAAGCATGCAGGCCCTAGGGTCAGCACAGAATGCCCTGGTTCTAGGATCACAAAGCCTAACTCTAAGATTGCCAGAATCACTGATCCCAAGGCTGCTAGGCCCATTGATCCCCAAATTTCCAAGCCCACTGACCCCAAGGTCACCATGTCTGACACCAAGATCACCAAACGGGATACCAAGTCCACCAAGTCTGACACCAAGGTCAGTAAGTCTGATCCCAAGGCAGCTAAGTCTAAAGCCAAGGTCACCAAGTCTGATCCCAAGACCAGTAAATTTGACTCTAAGGTCAAAAAGCCCAGTGATTCCAAGGGCGCTAAGCCTATTGACACCAAGCCTGCTCAGTTCACTAACCCTAAGAGCACCAAATCCAAATATACTGGGGCTAAAGCTATTAGTCCCAACCCTTCAAAGATGCTTCAGTACAGAAGAACTTGTTTAAACCCTAAACCATTGTTGTTTTTTCTTTCTCAGCCAGGGTGTGATTATTCACTGTTTTGTACAAATAAAGGAAATGGTGAGTCATAAGAAAAAAAAAGAACATTATTTTGGCAATTCTGTGGCATTTGGATTGGAGAGATAGAAACTGGAAGTCAAATTAGAAGGCTGTTGCAATAGTCCATGGGAGAGGTGGGGTCATGTTAGCATGAATGGGAAGAAGAGGATGGATGTAAGAGACTTATGGAGGCAGCTTACTAACATGAAAGGAGTACTTTCATTTATGATTTCCTAAAATAGTATCCAGGCTTTTTTTTTTAGTCAGGATTTTAAAGAGGGACCAGTGATTCTTATATTATCTCTCTTTAATCTATTTTCTAGGGAAGTCCTTTTCTATATGATTCCACTGGAGTCAAAGGACCCAAGTTTGAGATTTGTCTCCTCCACTTGGGACCTGTATGACATGAGCAAATAATTTAACCTCCTTGAGCTTCAGCTTCCTCATTAGGAAAATAAAGATAGCCTCTGAGGTCTCTTTTAGCTCTAAATCTACAACTATACAACTGATTAAATATTGAACAGACTGTCTAGTTACCATGCCCTTTAGATTCACTCTTTCATATATTAGACACTTTAAACAGATAGACTACAAGACTGTAGGTGACTCCTAACTGAGTTCTCTATTGCTATGCATTGCTGAGAGCCGTTTTCTTTAGGGAACAGATATGAGAGAGAAGTTGCTTTTCTATTGTGAGGAGCTGGGCCTCGCTGGGTAAAAATACAGAAGAGTACTTCAGCATAAGGGTAGGCCCCAGGGATATCTGTAGGTAGAGCTAATGTTTTCTCCAAGAACTCTAACTCTTCTTAAACACTTGCACAAATTTTTAATTGAGGCCCTAGAGCACAGGGGTTCTTAACTTTTTTTGTGTAATGGACACCTTTGGCCACCTGGGGAACTCTTCTCAAAATAATGTTTTCAAATTCATAAAGTAAAATACATAGGATATTGAAATACAGTTATCAAAATATTTTTAAAAAAACAAGTGTCCAGAACCCAGGTTAGGAACCCCTGTTCTAGACTTTGGTACCTTGTAGCACAAAGGAAACATGGTTAGTCTGAAAAATGTTTAGGTAAAGTATTATTTGGTCATTTAAGTTGTGTCTGACTCTTTGTCACCCCATTTGGGGTTTTCTTGGTAAACACACTGGAATGATTTGCCATTTTCTTCTGTAGCTCATTTTACAGAAGAAGAAGCTGAGGCAAATAGAGTTAAGTAATTTGCCCAGGGTCAAACAGCTACTAAGTGTCTGAGGTTAGATTTGAACTCAGGAAGATGAGGCTTCCTGACTCCAGGACCAGCACTGTGCATCTTGGCGCCACCTACTGTTACCAACCGGCTTATCCCTACAGTAAACAGGGAAGCCTGTGAGGAGCATCTAATTTTAAGGTGAACTGAATTCTGATGGGCCTACCAGGAGGAAATAGCTGCAAAACACCCTCTCAAGTAGCTGGATGACTTACACTGTTGATAGCTTTATTTTAGATTATCAACCAATCAATCAGCAGGCATGTATTATGTGTTTCAGGAACTGCCCAAGGCACCAGGGATACAAAGACAAAAACCAAACATTCCTCGTCCTCGAGAAACTTAATATTCTGACAGAAGAAACAACATGTATACGTGCACAGCTATGTAGAGAATATAGAGAAAATAAACAGAAGGTAGTATTGGGAGCGTGGGCACTAGCATGTAGGGTAATTGTGAGAGGCTTGGTGTAGAAGGTGGTACTTGAGTTGTGTCTTGAAAGAGACATCATTCTAAAAGAGGGAAGGAGTTGGCTTTTGGCATGGGGGTACAGCCTATGCAAAAGCACCATGGAGCATCATGTATGAGGAACTGCAACAAAGTTTGTCTGAAGAGTACAGAAAGGAGAATAATGGATAATGCAGTTGGAAAGATAGACTGAGGCTGGGTTGTGAGGGGCTTTAAATGCCAAACAGAAGAGTTTAAATTTTATCCTGGAGGCAATAAATAAGGAGCCACTAGATTTTACTGAATGGGGACTAAAATAATAAGAAATGTGCTTTAGAGAAATCACTTTGGTCACTATGTGGAGAAGGGATTGGAGTGGGGAGAGCCTAGAGATGGAGACCACTGAGGAGGTCAGGCTTGAGGTGATGAAGGTCTGGATTAGGGTGGTGGCTCTAAGAGGTCATGTGGGAGATATATTGTGGTGGTGGAAATGACAACATTTGGCATCTAAATGTTAGAGAGCATCAGCCAAACATAACAATTTTAGGTGTGGCGAATTGAAGCCCAGCTGCTGCTGTTTGACAGTAACTACCCGACAAGCCTAGTTGCTGCTTAAGACAGCTCCCCTTCAAAGACAGAGACAGTAGATCTAAGTTCTCACTACAGAAGCGTTCGTCAACTAATCAAGAAACATTTACTACCACCCCATACCTATCAGATTGGCTAATATGACAGAAAAGGAAAATGACAAATGTTGGAGGAGATGTGGGAAAATTGGAATGCTAATGCACTGCTGGTGGAGTTGTGAACTAATCCAACCATTCTAGAGAGCAATTTGAAACTATGCCCAAAGTGCTATAAAATTGTACATAACCTTTGACCCAGCAATACTACGACTAGGTCTGTATCCCAAAGAGATTTTTAAAAATAGAAAAGGACCTGTTTGTAAAAAAATATCCATAGCAGCTGTCTTTTGTAGTTGCAAAGAACTGGAATTGAGGGGGTGCCCATCAGTTGGAGAATGGCTGAACAAGTTGTGATTGTGATGAAATTCTGTTGTAAAAAATTACAAGCAGGATGTACTCAGAAAAACCTGGGAAAACTTCCATGAAGTGACGCGAAGTGAAGTGAGCAGAACCAGAAAAACATTGTACACAGTAACTGTAATAACTATAAATGACTTTGCTATTCTCAAGAATGTAATAATCCAACCCAATTCTGAAGGATTCGTGACGAAAAATGCTATCTACCTCCAGAGAAAGAAGTGATAAAGTCTGAACATATATTGAAGAACACTTTTTAAAAAACCTTTTCGTGGGTTTTTTTTGGTCTGTATTTTCTTTTACAACATGACTAATATGGAAATATGTTCTGTGTAACTGCAAATGTATAATCTATATCAAATTGCTTGCCTTCTCAAGAAGGGGGGAGGAGAATGAGGGAGAGAATTTAGAACTCAAAATTTTAAAAAATGAATGTCAAAAATTGTTTTACATGTAATTGGGAAAAATAAAATATTTAATAAAAAAGGAACACTACCCCTCCCCCCAAAGAAGTACCATTTACTAAACACTTACTATGTGGCAGCTACCATACTAGGTTCTAGGGAGATAAGGAAAAAGTGAAAACAGTACCTGCCTAGGGCAGCTAGGTGGTGCAGTAAGTAGAGCACTGACCCTGGAGTCAGGAGGACCTGAGTTCCAATCCGGCCTCAGACATTTGACACACTTACTAGCTGTGTGACTTTGGGCAAGCTTACTTAACCCCAATTGCCCTGCCTTCACCCACAAATAAACCAGTACTTGCCTGCAAGGAGCTTATGGAAAAGAAAATGCGTAGATAAATAGGTATATGTTGATCTTTCTTGTTTGTTGGAGCAAAAAGATATAAGTACAGTTCTTTCAATAGCTGTATCAGGGTATGTGGATATAAATTTTAAAGGTAGGAAAGCCTAGGACACAAGTCCTAGTCAAACTGGGATTGCTTCTGTCATGATGCCTTCCCTGGCCGTTCTAATTCTAGGAATAATGTTATAACATAGGCTCTTTATGCCTCAGATCTTTATCTGGGTTGTTCAGTTGGGTCTATAAGCAATTCCTGTCCACTGAATTAGAGGTTCATGACAGATCAAGAACCACAAGTAACCTAAACTATTTTTAACTATTAAAGAGCTCTAAGTACAACAGGACTCAGAAGCGCTTGAAATCTTCTTATTGCTCATGTAAGATGGCTTTGAAAAACCCAGACCTTCAGTTTGTTGAGGTGGTCCTTGATGCCCTGCCAAAGGAGAATTGGTTGAAGGAACTGGGGGTATTTTTAGCTCGGACAAGAGAAGTCTTGGGCAGAGATTTTAGAACTATCTTGGAAAAGAGACAAGTCTTGTTCTTCTTGACATGAGAAGATAGAACCAGGAGCGATGGGTAGAAGCCATAAAGATGTCTCCAAGTAGAGGTTGGATGGCTGCTTATTGGGTGTGTTTTAATGGGCATTCCTTTCAGTTATGCTTTGGACTAGATGACTGCTGAGGTCCCTTCCAACTAAATAAATTCTGTGATTCTTGAGAGGAAAGAGGGCATTAGTTTTGAAGGAATGTACAACAAAATTATTGGTCTGTAATTTAGGAGTGATAAATCTGTGACCTCTTTGCAGACAGGATGGAAAATACTTTGCAACCACCTTAAGAAAACCAAGCCTACATCTCTAGAGGAAACGGTTGGGCAAAGATTTGATGAAAAGTCAATCTGGTGATGAATTGATACAGAGTGAAGTGATGAGAACCAGGAAAACATTTTCTATAATAATAACATTGTGAAAAATGAACAACTTTGAAAAAGTTAAGAAGTTGGATCAATACAATGCACCATCATGATTCCAGAAGAACAATGAAGACCATTACTCATCTCCTGACAGAGAGGTGACAAACTCAAGGTGCAGAGTGAAACATACATTTTTGGACATCCAACGTGTGATTTTGTTTTGCTTAACTCTGCATATTTGTTATGAGAATTTCTTTTTCTCATTGTCAATGGTGGAAAGTAGGTGAAAGAAAAAAAATAAATGCTTGTTAGTCGAAAAAAATATTTTTTTAACAAAAGGAAGCATTTTGATGCATGGGAAAATCTGAACTTAGAGTCACAGGGACCTGAGTTTACATCTTGACTCTGCCACTTACTGCTTGTGGCTCATGGGGCAAGTCCTTTAATTTGCAGATCTTCATTTCTTCATCTAGAACAACAAGTGATTGAACTAAATAACTTCTAAGGTCCTTGGCAGCTCTAGATGCACGATCTAGTGATTTTGGTCCAGGCATTCCACAGAGATTCTAAACAATTTTGGTGGCAGGCGATCTTCTACAGGGGCTGTTTTCAATTTTAAGTCATTGATTGATCTGATATTTTGTAGTGGATGGAATTACTGACTCCAAGATAAAACATTCTCTAGGATTTCCAAACTATTGAGAAACTATTGAAGGTATCATAGGGCTGTGCAGATGATTGAAATATGTGGTCCAAGTATCAATGGAAATGTGTCTGGAATTCATTTTGCAATGGCCACTCATTGTTTTAGAGTGCCTCTAGGTCTGTGCTCCTTGCTGTCTCTGAGGCTCAAAGACGTTCATTTACTATAATTGAATACAATCGTCTAGCAGAGTGCCTGGCACCTAGCTAGGCACTTAGTATGTTTATCAACTGACTGGCAATCCAACAAATATTTATTAAATGCTTACTTCATGCAAAGCATTGTGCCAGGTACTGGGTACATAAGGATAGACACAAAATAGTCCCTGCCCAAAACATGTAATACAAGGAGGGTACAATATGAATGAAGTTAGTAAGTAAAAGATAGGGAATGAGGGTTGAGAGAGAGGCAAATTAGGAAAGTGTTATTAGAAACTGAGGATTAGAGGAGGTGCCACATGGACTGAACCTTGAAGGAAGGTCAGATACTGAAGGTAAGAATGCAGACCAGGCATGGTGGATGATGTGTGCAACTCTATAGAGAAAGAGGGTATATCAAATCTCGAAAGCAGCAGTACTGTTTTTTGTTTGTTCAAGTCTTTTTTATTAGTTAAGTTATTTGTAAAAGCATCTGAACTAATAAGTCTTTGGGTAGTTTTGTAAATTATCCAATTTGTATTTGGGATGTTGTCCTGAATGGAGCAAAGGGCCGTTTTTCTGTTTTTATTTGAGGGCTTTCTTTTGGTCTGTATCAAACCAAGAAAGATGCTGTGTTTTGTTTTCCCAGGAAAGAAAAAGCATCTCTCAAAAGTGCTTTCAGATTCCTATGATTCAAGGAGAAGATAAACAAATAGCTTAGAGACACAAAGCAAAATTGAAAATAAGGAGGAAACTATAAACTGGGGGAACATTTTGTATTTAGTATCTCTGATAAAAGTCTGTTATCCAAGATGTGTAGGAAACTATTGTAAGAAACATTGACCAAGAACCATCTCCCAGTAGAAAGTAGGAAAAGGGCATGAACAGTTTTCAAAAGAATTACAAACTCTCCATAATCACATGAAAGAACGCTACAAATCACTACTAATAAGAGAAATGCAAATTATAACAATTCTGAGACTTCACTTCATACCCAGCAAACTGGGTGGACCCAATACCACCAAAGATGGAAATAGTCAATGTTGGAGGTGCTGTGGGAACAAAGGCACACTAATGCACTGTTGGCAAGCTGTGAATCGATCCAACCATTCTGGGAAAGAAACAATTTGGAATTATGTAAGAAAAGTGACCAACCTTTTACACCCTTTGAAAGAACTTGCAATGTTAGGCATATAACTCAGGGACATTAAAGTCAGAAAGAAAGATTAATATGTGACAAAATTTTCATAGGTGTATTTTTTGTGATTAGCAAAATACTATAAGCATAGTAGATGTCCATTGATTAAAGAATGGCTAAACAAATTGTTATATGTGAATGTAATGTATTATTGCATTATAAGAAATATCAAAAGTTAGTATTTCAGAGTAACATGGAAAGACTTTCATGAACAGTGATGTAAGTAGACCCAGGAGAACAATATACAAATTAGCTAAATAATGTAATTAAGTATGAAGAGCAAGGCAAACACTATATAATGATAATGATCTGTTTTGGCATTGGAGAGTCAATTAATAAACAGACATTTATTAAACACCTGCTGTATCCCAGGCTCTATGCCAGGAGCTAGGGATATAGGGATAAAAATGAAACAATTCAGCTTCCAAGAGATTATATTCTAGAAGGGTAGACAACTTGGTATTTATTTAGGCACATAAAAATATGGAAAATATACACAAGATAACTGGGGATGGAGGACCTTAGCAGGTTGGGTGGATCAGGAAAGTCTTCACAAAAGTGGCATGTAAAATGCATCCTGAAGGAAAATTAGGGTTCCAAGAGCTAGAGATGAGGTGGGAGGACATTCCAAGTGTGGGAGAATAGCTGAGTACAAAGACAGGAAGACAAGAGACGGATTGTAGATATGTGAGGAACAAGAAGACACTTCCTAGCTATGCGACCCTGGGCAAATCACTTATCCCTGTTTGCCTCAGTTTCTTCATCTGTAAAATGGAGATAAAAATAGCATCTACCTACCTCCCAGTCTTCTTGTGAGGATCAAATGAAATAATAATTGTAAAGTACTGAGTACAATGCCTGTCACATGGTAGCATTATATATTGTTTTGAAAAAAATTCTAGCCTCAGAGACTAGCTGTTTCCTCAACTGTAAATTGGGAATAATGGAAGATATCACCCCAGGTTGTTGTGAGGATTAAATGAGCTATGTACAAAACACTTAACAGAGTCCTTGTCACATAGTAGGTGCTTAATAAATATTTGTTTCCTTTCTTTTTCCCCCTCCCCCCTCCCCCCACTTTAAGGAGGCTGGATTGAAGTGGAGATTTAAGACAAGAAGACCAATTAGGAGGCTATTGCAAAATCCAGGCAAAAGATAATGAAAGCATGAGAAAGGGGGGGGGGGGGCGGCAGGGGTGGGGGGGCGACTATGTGAATAGAGAGCAGAGGGCTGATATTGTTGAAACAGACATGACAAGAGAAGAGATGAGAAAATGCACCTCCCTCTTGTCCATAGAGAAGTAGGGAACTCTGAGAATATGTCGCGTAGACTGTCAGACATGGTGGCCGTGTTGGTTGGTTGTGCTTAAATGTTTTTCTTTGTTAGAAGGGAAGAATTACTGGGTAGAAGAAGATGTAGGGTGTCTATCCACCTATGATTAGGATGTAAAATATCACAAATTAATCCATTAAATCATCAAATAAATCAATTAAAATATCAAATAAAAAAGAATTGGAACTACCTTCATTCCACCTTAACCTGCTTCTTCTCATGATTGCATCTTTCCAACAGTCACCTTGGCCAGATTAAGGTTGAATTTATTCAGCGATTGAGGGTCAAACAAGTTTAAAGGGAAATGGTTGTTTTCAACTACAGGATCTTTCTCCCTAGGATGCCTATCTCTAGAGTGGAGATAAGAAGTGAAAGGTTGATTATTAAATAGTCAGTAATACTGGCCATGGGAAATTCCCCCTAGAGTTATCTCAAAGGCTTCCATTTAACATTATAAAGTTGTGGTGATAAATGAGTTGGACCAGATGTTTTCCTCTTTCATTCAAACAATTATTCACATGGAAATAGAGAGACAGAAACAGAGAGAGAGAAACAGAGGCAGACAGAAAGACAGAAACAGAAGCAGAGACAGAGAATTAAAGAGAGGGAGAGAAAGAGAAACAAAAAGAGAGAGAGAACCTATAGGGAAATTTTCCCAAATCCAGAATTCCTGTAAATGAAATCTTGGCAGAATCATCGTCAGACCTAGCATTTGGGACCCCCAGAATTGTTTTATCATTTGACAGACACATAAGGAATGTGATTCTCAGAAAACCATGAAATTGGTTCCAGACTGCTGAGTGATTGACATGCAAATTAGTAGTTGATATAGAAGCATTGATAGGCAGGAAACTGGCCTTATCAGCAAGTTGAATTTGCTATTGTCTTATGGCCCAGGTAATCCAGAAGATGACACTGGTGGTGGCTGAAATCAAGAGTGACTATCCCACTCTTGCCTCTCTCAAAGTTAGTTTGCTGGATGACTAAATGAATGGACAAAAGGAGTTGTAAACTCTGGGACACTGTCATGAGAATCCAATTCCCATAGCTAGGTCTTTCATGGATAGATGATGTCAAAGCTAGACAGCATCTTTGCATTTATTTTCTGATCCTGCTGCACTTCAGGGGAGTAGTTTTTTCATTGTGAAATATGAGTGAGGACATGCTCAGGGTCAAGAAAAGATACATGCATTTGCCTTTGGGGACTTAGGGTTACATTTATGATTTCGCAGTTAAGCATGTCTATTAACACCGCTGGGATTGGTCCAGCTTGAATTCAACTCAGCCAAAAGGCAGCATCCCTTACACACATACATACACACACACACACACATACACACACACACACACATATATACACACACATACATACATACACACACATTATTAATCTATTCCATCTGAGGAGGAGACAGACTCCGAAAAAATTGAGCCAGAGGTTCAGATTGATTATTGTAGTCTATGGCTGGTGAGAGGGAAATTATCCATAAAATGAGGGGGCTGGATTAGATTTTATCCAATTCAACAAATGTCACTTACGCTAGGCTCTGGGAAAGATAGAAATGGGTTTTCATTTAGGGGTTTTCTTGGCAAAGATACTGGAGCGCTTTGCCATTTCCTTCTCCAGCTCATTTTACAGATGAGGAAACTGAGGCAAACAGGGTTAAGGGACTTGCCCAGGATCACACAGCTGGCAGGCATCTGAGGCTGGCTTTGAACTCAGGTTTTCCTGACTCCAGGCCCAGCGCTCTATCCACTGTGCCACCTACCTGCATTGGCACATAATAGGTACTTAATAAATGTTTATTCATTGATTAATTCCTGGGCCAAGACTGACTATTACTATTGTCTAGAATTCAGCCTCATTTTCGTGTTCATTTTTGGTTAACATTACTCCAATCATTGCACCTATTGTTTTTCTTTCTGCTTATTTAACTTTTAATCAGTTCATACAAGTCTTTTTACATCCCTCTGCATTCCTCATATTTGTTGTTACTTTTGTTGTTGTGTTTTGGACCTCAGCCGTGATTTCATTGGTATAAGGAGCTCTTGGTGAGGGATTTCCTCTACAAAAGCAGGTGTTCACCTTCTCTGGACTTAGTCTGAGAGGGTTACCTGGGGGTACTAAGGGGTTAAATGATTTTCCCTGGGTCATGAAGCCAGAAAGTGGTACTTAAGCCCGTGTCTTTCTGATTCTGAGGCCAGCTCTCTATCCACCAGGCCACTCCTCAATCCTCCTATCACACTTATGCTAGACACCACAGTTTGTTAAGCTATTCTCTAATTGCTGGGCATCCACTTTATTTTCAGTCTTCTGCTACTATAAAAAGTGTTGCCAAAGGATTTTGGATGGCCAGCAGAAAAATGTAGCTGAAATAGATAGATATTAGATACCACAGTTTGTTAAGCTATTCTCTAATTGATGGGTATCCACTTTATTTTCAGTCTTCTACTACAGAAAGTGTTGCCAAAGGAATTCAGCAGAAAAATGTAGCTGAAATCCTTCGGCGTGCCCACGGGCTGTATGTGGCCCACTGGCTGCAGGTCGTGCAAGCCTGGTAAAGGTTTGCAAATCGTGTTTCATTTTCTCCTAACAATAACCCTAGGAGAAAGATGCTATGATTGTCCTCATTTTACAGTAGAGGAAGCTGAGGCTAACAGGGGTTAGGTGACTTGCTCAGGGTCACACAGCTAGTAAAGAACAGGCTAGATTTGAACCTGGATCTTCCTGACTCCAAGTCCTGCACTCTAGCCACTGTTCCTTCTATATGAGTGATGACAGCAAAGACAGCAAAAGGGAACTGGAAACACTTGGAATCAAGGTCTTGCTGTTTTTATCAGAGGCAAAGCAAATTGAGAAGCCTTCTGTTAATCCAAACCTGCTTATTTCTCCTTCCCTTCTCGAGGCTCTGATTCTGTACCTTTCCTCGTATCATTCTCTTTCAGATCTGACAACAAGGGATCACTGGGCACCCTGATATTGATTTCTCTTTGTGCTATCTTCGTTTCCTTCGTCTTGTTTTCTTTTCCAAAAGCTCCCAGGAACACCTTCGATATAGGGTGTTGTTCCTGGGCTGCACTGCTTTTGCTTATCTTTGCAGGAGTATGTCCTCATCCTCTGGGATGCCTGAAGAAAACCCCCAGGATTCTCCTGATTGGCAGATGTTACTCTTCGCTGACCAGAGCTAGCTAACCATCCTCTACCCCTTAACTGTGAGTGGGTGAAGAGTATCAGCATTAGTAAACTAAGCTGAAATTTAGGAATGGCTTCTGCCTAGAATCAGGGCTGGGGAACCTGTGGCCTCAAGTGAGGTCCTTTGACTGAGTCCAAACTTCACAGAACAAATCCCCTTAATAAAAGGATTTGTTCTGTAAACTTGAACTCAGTCAAAAGACTGCACCCAAGGACCTAGAAGGCCACATGTGGCCTTGAGATGGCAGGTTCTCCACCCTTGGATACACCTATGAATTTTTTTCCTACTGGATTTTATTTTATTTTTTTAAGATAACATCCCACAGCAGAGTTTGTGGTCAAGTCTAATGAGGATCAGTGTTTGCATAGCAAGGCAGAGCTTTTGCTTGGGCTATCTAAACTTCACTAAAGATAATTTATGTTGCAGCTAATCTTTGAAACTGTATAAAATGTGAAGCCAATGTTTATTTTTCCATAGTTTGGAATAATACTTTGTTTATTTTAAATAGTCCCTTGCAATGGATGGATGTTTCACATGCAAAATCATGATCTATTATGGTGCACTGGGGGTCATTCTGGAGAGGGGTTTGAATCACTGATTTGCACCCCGTGATCATTGCAATGGGGTCAGTTATGGAATGAAGAGGAAACAAAAAAGGGGAGCTTAATTCTTTGCTGTGCAGGCATTTAAATTAAAGCCCATGTGGTCAGTCCTTGAGTCCAGAGCTTCTCCTGACAGAATTCCATGGCTTTTTGAAAACAGATCAAATCACTTCATTTTAATTTAATTTCATAAGGAAGGCCCATGGCAGATTATTACTGGCTCCATGGTGTTGACAGTCCCAAGCTTTCAGATGTTCAAAAGGTCATGAGGTTCCTGACTTTGGTGTCTCCGAGACCAGAAAGACTGTATCACTTTCTATGGACTTCAGAATGCTATAAAACATCTCAGAGGCCTGTACCTTAGTTATGCTATTCAAAATAGACAAATAGAACCATATGTTTAAATGTGATTTTCAACTTGAGGATCAGAAACATCTGTTCCCCCCCCACACACACACCCTGTCTTTCTTTCTTATAAAGCCAAAAAAATAACAATTTCAGGTCATTTAGAAGTCCTGTTCTTTTCCTCACAGTAAGCAATGACCATAAAATTAAAATGAACAATTTATTAAACTAATATTCTCTCATGTTGTGGTAAGTTTGGACTATTGGGAACCAATCAGAGATCTTCATTTTGGTAACATTAAAAAGCATATGGGACTGGGGTGGAGCTTTGGGGAGATGAAAGGACAGACCTGTGATTTCATCAATGTAAGAAACCCTTGGGATGGAAACTCTGAGATCTTTTACCAGTGTAAAAAAATTATTTTAAACCACAAGGAAGCGATCTTTTGTCATAGAAAAATTAAAATTCGGCTTTTGATGTCAGTAATTCTAATGGGAAATGTAAACTACTCATCAGAAAGTTGGATGCTGCCACGTCCTCAACAAAATGTCTTACAGAGCATTTGGAAAGGAATAACATAGTTTTTCCCCCAAGGCCTAATAAAATGTGCTGAATGAAGATCCAGAATGATAATCATCCTGGGGAGAAAGGCAACTGTCAATCTGAACCCTTTAAGAGCTTGAGGAGGGACTTGTTCTTACTTCACTCTAAATGTATAGACAACCTAAGTGCCATCTGTTTCATTACAGAGTCCAGGTATTGGCTCTTATAAATTATAGTGAGGTGTCTATGTTGCTCAACCTGAATGGGGACACTCCTTAGGGTAGGATGAAGGAAAATTACAGCAGGGTTCTGTTATCCCTTTGGGTTCAGTTTCTGTATTCTTTCCAGTTTTGCTTTCATGTATAACCTGGTTTTCTCTCTTCTAGCACCTGACTTACAAGCAGCTTTGTTTATGGATCAGGCCTATCAGACTCAGAATGCATTTTCTCACAGAAGCAATGATTAGGCTCCTAGGCTAGCCCACTCAAATAGCTTTGTTTTATAACGCAATTGAAATACTATATGGTTATAATTTTTTAAATTAGCAGAAAATAATGACATGAAATTATCCTTTCCCTTTAAATATCAGGAAACAAATTTGCAGAAGAAACAAAGCTGTGAGGGATTACTAATAAGTTAGATAATAGTCAGGGTTTTAAAAAATCTTGAAAAGCTAGAGCACTGGGCTTAAATTAATACAGTTATCCTTTCCACATTGTGACTTTCCCCATCATGGTTTCGATTGCAGATTTTAAATGGGAATTTGGGGGGAGTTTTGTGGAAGCCATAGACAACGTGCGAAGGCCATCAGACGATACAGAAAAAGTTTAGGAACTCAGAAATACATGAAATATACATATATATGTATATATAGGGGGGAGAAAGAGTATTGTATAATATCAGCCCAAATTTTACAATAAGGTGCTGTAAGCACCCCATAAAAGAAAAAGAAAAAAATCAGACTTCTTGTCTGGCACGAAGGGACGGCCAAAAAATTTTACATGGATTTTCCAGATTGCAGGGGTGCCGTACCCCTAAACCCAAGATATGGAAAGGATAACTGTAATATGAAATTTTTACATTTGAGTTTTTAAAAATCAAACTTACAGATAAAATATGCGGTAGAAGTTGTTGAACAGTAATTCATCTGAAAAATAATTGCTGGTTTTTACCAGACTACAAGCTCCATCAGGTACCAGTCTGATAGGGCAACAGAGGTACAGCTAATTCAATGTGAGACTACATCAAGGAAGACATAGGCAGCTATATGGCACAGTGGATAGAGGGCTGGCCTTTGATTTGGGTAAAACTGAGTTCAAATCCTGCCTCGGCTACTTCCTAGCTTTGTAACCCTGGCCAAGTCACTGAACTTCTTTTAGGCTCAGTATCCTCACCTACAAAATGAGGGTTATAATAGCACCTATCTCACAGGGTTATTTGTGAGGATCAGGTGAGATAATAGATGTAAAGTATTTTGCAAACCTTATATATACATGATTATTACAATTAACATATATGCTAATTATAATAATTACTGCTTTTGTTATTATTTTATTATCTAGTGTCTGTGACTTCAGTGAGGTTAAATAAATTTCCCAAGGTCTGGTATTATGTTAATTTTTTTGTGCCTTTTGCTCTCTGACCCATTAGCACAGTACTTAGACCACAGAGATTTCCTGGGGGATAGTTCCTTTTGAAAACCTGATATAAATAAATAAAGCCTGATAAAAGAACATCATTGTAACTACAGGTGTCTCCTTGTTAAATAGCATTCTTCTTCTTTGTTTTCTAGGAAAAAGTGCTGCAAAGGTTATAAGTTTGTCCTTGGACAGTGCATCCCAGAAGGTATGTCATTTCAAGCAAAGCTCAGAGCCACTAGACTTAGTTACCACAGATCATTCAAAATATGTATAATGTGTGTGTATGTGCGTTTGTATGTCACTGAATAGGTGTTGCCTCAGTCAAACTGAGACCTGTTAAAGACCTTAGCTTGAAAAGGCCAAGGTCTCCCACTGTATCCTGGGCCATTTCCAATTGTCCTGATCTATATCTGGCCGCTGGACCCAGATGGTTCCAGAGGAGAAAGTGAGGCTTTGCTCAGCCCTCCCTCACTTAAATCCAATTGACTTGCATGTCATGGCATCATCTCCCTAATGTCATGGTCCTCTTCAAGAATTAAGGACAAACAATAATAAAAATAGTAGACAGCAAGATTATTTTTTAATTAAACACAATATTCCACTCTGTATTTGGTCTTACGGAGCCAATTGTGACATCCATACCTCTCACTGATATTGTTGAGTCTTCCTTGTCTTTTGGATTCCATACATAGATAAAGAGATTCTATATCTACATTCTGAGTTTCAGTGTGACCCCCCCCCAGCTCTCTCTGCAGGACCCCAGAAAAATTATTTAAGTTCTGTCTGCCTCAGTTTCCTTATGTGCAAAATGAATGTATTATGTGCATTACCTACTTCATAGAATTATTGTGAGGAAAGGCCTATATATAACCCTCAAAGTGCTGCAGTGGATAGACCTCTGTGTCTGGAGTTGGGAAGCCCTAATTTCAAATCCAGCCTCAGACATTTACTAGCTGTGTGACCTCAGGCAAACCACTTAACCTTTCTGCCTCAGTTTCCTCAACTGTAAAATGGGGGAGGGGGGAAATAGCACCTACCTAGCAGGATTGTTGTGAGGATCAAATATCAAATAAGAGAATACTTGGGAAGTACATAGCACAGTGACTGGCACACAGAAGGCACTTATGCATTAAGTACTTACGCATTAAACATTAAGCATTAAGAAATGCTTGTCCCCTTGCCCCTTTCCTATAGAAATATGAGTCATTACCCTTTTTTATCATCACAAGGTAGCAGGGACTAAATGCCAGGTAAGTGGTATATACACCAAGTGCTAGAGGAGTTTAGAAAAGGGATCATAGGACCAGAGATCTAGAGCTGAAAGAAACCCTCGGCTCTAACACCTTTTTTTTTGGTTGTTGTTCAGTCATTTCACTTGTATCTGACTCTTTGTGACCTCATTTGGGTCTTCTCTTCTTTTTCAGGAGGAAATAAACTTTATTTGAATCACTAGCCAAAACTTAAAGTTATTCTTTTTGCTAAGAGTTTACACACAATCTTTCATTTTGATGAGAGACCACACAAGCACTTGCCTCATCCCAACATTTTATATTATCTCATGTTATCTCCAGTGGGAATACCTCTCTCCCCCTCGAAGGCTGTTCTGAAACAAAAGGATATTACTGACAAATAGGCAAAGAAACGAAGTACTGGTGGGCTCAGCTTTCTTTATCATTTCACTAATAATTATGGATTAGGTTAAATTAGATTGGTCTTCGGAGTCGATTTTTCCATTTCTTCCTTTTGAAGGTCCCAATTAGGCTAATCCGTTTGCAAACCTGCACTGCTTCAGCACCTCACTAAAGCCCTCACACAGCTTGAGGTCACCCTGGTTCTGGGCACACTCTAAGAACTGCTTCATCTCATAGTGGCAGGGACCAAACTGCTGCTGCTGGTATGCTGGCTGGGCTGCCTGAGGCTCCTGGTAGGTGATATCAGGCCTTGCAGACTCAGCGCTGCTCCCACCACCGAAGCCACTAGTAATGGCATAACCAATAGTGTGGCCCACAGCTGAGCCCACTGCAACTCCTGCTGCTGTGGTAGCCATCTGGGCCATCAAACCCAGCTGCCTGGGTGCAGCAGCAGGAGGGGCAACTGCAGATGGTGGTACTGCTGCTGGAGGATGAGCTGCTGGTGCTGGTGCTGGTGCAGCTCTCATTGGGGGTGCCCGACTGGTCAGGGGGGCCGCCCGTGAGGTCCGGCTCCTGCTTCCACGCGGCATAGTCGACTCCTAGGGGGTAGAGGTCCTGGGGAGAAGTGAGAGGTGAGAAGCTGCGGCGGTTCCTTCTCATTTGGGTTTTCTTAACAAATATACTAAAGTGGTTTGCCATTCCTTCTCCAGCCCATTTTACAGATAAGGAAACTGAGGTAAACAGGGTTAAGTCACTTGCTCAGGGTCGCCCAGCTAGTAAGTGTCTGAGGACAGATTTGAACTCAGGTGTTCCTGACTCCAGGCCCAGCGCTTTGTGCACTATAGCGCCACCTAGCTGCCCACCTTCTTTCACAGATGAGGAAATTGAAGACCAGGGAGGTTAAGAGAGTATTAGATGTAAGATTGAGCCCAGTTCCTCCTTTTTAAGAGCCAGTGCCTATTCTGCTATGCCAGGAAGGGGAAGCAATGGGAGTTGGGGGACATGTGTGACAAAGAAAAAGGGGATGTGGGTAGGGAATGGGAGAAGATTCCTGCAGTCAGGATAGCAGAGAAACAAATGCATTATATCTAAAAGTCCAGAGTCCCTAAGTGGGGGACTGCCTCGAATGAATATAAATTCAGGCTGTGATCACCGAGATGTAGGACAATCAGGAAAGACTTCCTGGAAGATGCAGGGTTTGAAGGAGGCCTAAGTGGGTGGTTGTTTAGTGGGAGGAAGAGTCAGTAATGGGCATGGGCTATTTAGGACACTCTAGGTTGAGCAGAAGGTTTTCATAAAGCAGTAGCAGGAGATAATGTTGTAACTAGAAGTCAGATTGTAGAAGACACTAAATTCCAGGTTAATAGGATTAATAATATTTGGTTTACATGTATAAAAATGGTGTTTTAAAAAGAGTAATTTGTCAACAGCTTATAGGATGGATTGGAACAAATAGAGACTAATGACAAGGATGTCAATGTAGAGATAATTACAATAGTCCAGCTGTAAAGTGAGGAAGACATGGAAAAGAGGAGACAGATTTAATAGACAGATGTCTTTTTGTTTTTCTTTATACTTTTTATTTTTATGGTATAATAGTATTCCATTATATTGATATACTATAAGTTATTCATCCATTCACTAGTGAATACACACACACGCATACATATATATATTTGCATGTATTTTTCTAGGATTCAGGGCAATTACAAATAAAACAGCTATAAGTATTTTTCTAATGTTATATCCTTATTTCCTTTTTAAAAGATCCTTAAGATGTAATCTAAGCAATAGAACTGCTTGATCATATAAATTTTGTGACTTTTATTATATATTATAATATATTTTATTATGTATTTCCTGCTATCAGAAAGTCATTGAATTAGTGTATTTCTATTGTTACATCTTACAAGGAGTCCTGAATGACTTTGATGTATGGATGGGAGATCCTTTGTAAAAGAGCCTATAACACATTGAATCAATGCTTTTTGTGATTAGCAAATGATAAGCAAAATGGGGTATTAAAGTCTCTATAAATTTCAGTTAATTGTAAAATGGTCAAGACATGGTCCATTGCTAAATATTGCTTATGAAAAACTGCCTGTTCCCTTCTAATGCCCTTATTAGGAATTCCTTCAATTCGTTTATAGATGACTTTCATAAAGATGGCATATAAATTGAAACAAATGCACATAGGTCAGTAGATATTTATTTCCCCTTGGTCATCTTTTATTTGATACTAATAAAAGCCAAGATTTTTCCCCATACCTCTGCCATCTTCTCCTTCAGGTACCTTGTATCAGTCTGTCAACATCGTCATACTTATGTTGCCTCAAGCATCAATCTCCTCTATATATTGGACCAATCTGGCTGCTTTTGCTGTCTTTGTTCTCCTTAGTGACATTTCTGCATCTCATATAAACACCTCTAGAATCATGATGTAAGCGTATGGTGTTTCTACTGCCCTTAATGAAGAAAACAACTTGCTATAATGACTTAAAACTTTTTTTTGCATTTTCTTACCTTGTGTTTTAACAATCCAGCTAGCAGCTTTTGTCGGGATATGAGATCCACCCGCAGTCAGCACCCAGAGAGCTGCCAGCACGCCAGGAAAGCACAGGTTCTTTTGATCTGTTTAACCAAGGAAAGCAAGGTGAAGGGGTTGACAAGCTTACTTTAATCCAGCATACAGACAGCATTCAGTTAGTTTAGGGGAGCATACAGACAGCATTCAGTTAGTTCTGAAAGCCTCTGCTGTCGCAGACATGTAAACTAGGCCCTCCCTGGAGTTTGCCCTACCTTGGGCCCCAAGGGCCCAGCACCTAGTAAGGCTTAATGAAATAAACTGAGTTACTCAAAGAAAACAAAGGCCATTTTGCTTACCGACACACCTTTTTAGTCCTCCTATT